>NC_056741.1:731038465-731208397 GCF_019279795.1 Protopterus annectens | reverse complement strand
TAGTCAGTATCAGGAAAATTCCCTCGATTGAAGCAACAAAACCTTCAAAATCTACCCTTGTTTAGGGGGCTGGTTTAAACAATTTTTTTTGAGGGGAAGGTTAAAAAAAAAATTCGAGCCCTGACTCTAGTCGATGATCCAAGAAGTTGCTAGAAAGTTCACACAGGAATCAGAGGTTGTAGATTTCCAAGCATCAAGTGATTGGCTCGAGAAATTTAAACTGCGACACGAGATCTCCTAGAAAGTCTTGTGTGGTGAACCCAATAAAATTCCAGTAGAAGTTGTGGAAGAGTCCATCAGAAAGTTCCCAGACTTCACCAGAGGCTTCAAAGATGATGACATCAAAAACATTGATGAGTGTAGACTCTTTTTTTCAAGGCAATGCCTGACAGGAGCCTCTTTATGAAGGGTGACAAATGTAAGAGTGGAAAGCTTCCCGAAGAACGTTTCACAGTTCTGCTTTGCTCTAGCTTAACTGGAGAGAAACTAAAGCCCTTGTTGATTGGTAAATCGGCAAAGACACGCACGTTCAAGAACCTGAAGCCCGAAGACCTCCCTGTCACTTGGAGATCAAACAAATGCACATGGATGACTGGTGCCCTATTTGAGGAGTGGGTAAGGGATATCAACCAAGAAATGGTCTATTCTACTGACAGTAGACAACTGTCTTGGCCACCTGCAAGTGAATTATCTCACAAACATGACACTGAAATTTCTGCCTCCAAACACAACCACAAAACTCCAACCTCTTGACCAAGGCATCATCAAAACATTTAAAATGCAGTACTTAGCCCAGCTCCTGCAGTGGATCATTACTAAAATACAAACCTGTGGTCTACCTGTGGAAGCAACTTCATCTGCTGCATCAGTTAACGCTCTGGATGCTGTCTTCTGGATCAGTTCTGCTTGGAATAAAGTTCACCCAGAAATGATACAGAAGTGTTTCTATGTCACAGTCCAAGTGGGCAAGATACAAGTTAGAGGTGGTTAATATAAAGAGGTCGGTCTTCCATAGAGTACATGTGGTGCATGTCTGGCATACCTCCCAAGTGTACCGAATTACTCTGTTTTTACCAGATTTTGGGGTCCAAATAATGGGGTGCCACAATTCCAGAGTAGCACCCCTTAATTTCCTATTTCCCAGCACTTTTATTTTAAATTTTATTTTATTTCCTAGATTTTGAGCTGACGTCATCACATGCGTAATGACGTCAGCTCCGTGAAACAGAAACAGCCTGTCATAATTGAGCTGAAGGGCTCAACATGCGTGCATTTACAGCTGCAGTTAAATCCTTAGTGGGAATATGCTACTACCTACAGCTGCTGTTATGCGAGAAGGAAGGTGGAAGAATGGACGAAGCAGAGCTTCCATTTCATATACTGCAGCAGAGGTATGTGAGGCAGAGGCTGGATATGCTGCTGCAGGAGGAGTCGAAGAGCTGCCATTTTTTCTGGTAGATGAAGCAGAGGTAGGAAGGGTGTGTGTGTGTTTGCGTGTGTGTTGTGCTGCTGCAAGAAGAGCTACCATTTTTTTTTTTTTCGTGTAGATGAAGCAGAGCTTGGATATGCTGATACAGGAAGAGCTGCCACCTGCTGTTTATTTTCTGTGGACGAAGCAGAGGTGTGTGTGTGTGTGTGTGTGTGTGTGTGTGTGTGTGTGTGTGTGTGTGTGTGTGTGTGTGAGACTTGACATTTGTACATTCTCAAAGCTTCATACATCAGAAAATATCACGAGAAAAGAAAATAGAAGTTATGTTCTTACCATAACGTTCCATGTTAGTTGTCTTCTTCTCGCCTTCTTCTTGCTGGATGGGTTCGGAGCTGACCTCGGCTCCGACTCGGCCACTCTAAAAGCTCGAGAGTTGGTTCCACCGGCTCGAGGCTCCCCTTATATCCCACAATGCTAGGCGTGAGTTACCTCAGATCTCGTTTGTAAGCTAACCCCAGCTTATAATAGTATCAGAATAACTATAAACAAAGTCCACCTCTAAAAACCAGGGAGAAAGAAGGGTGACCTACATCCTGATTCAGGAAATATGCACAACAGCATATGCCTAAGAAAAAGAGGTGGTAGAAAGAGAGGTCACAATCACAACTCCTCTAGGTCTGTCCAGGCCAGGGGGAAGGAGGGTGGGACGCAAGAAGAAGGCGAGAAGAAGACAACTAACATGGAACGTTATGGTAAGAACACAACTTCTATATGTTAAGTTGTCTATCTCGCCTTCATTCTTGCTGGATGGGACCGCGTCCCTAGCACCTTGTCCCGGGTGGCCTAACGGAACAGACTCCTGAGAACAGTGGAACCAAAGTTAGCTCTATGTCTAGAAGCTAAATCCAACTTATAATGAGAAATGAAAGTGTGAGGAGTAGCCCAAGTAGCCGCTGCACAAATGGTGTCAATAGGCAGTCTGTCTTGGAAAGCTATAGAAGTAGCCAAAGCTCTGGTGGAATGGGCCTTAGGTTTATTAGGCAGCTTTTGGTGTCTAATTTCATAAACAAGGGAAATCAGAGATGTTAGCCATCTAGATAATGATACCTTTGAAACTGAAAGTCCCTTTCTGCCTTCTGCATAGGAGACAAACAGCTGGTCAGATTTTCTGAATTGTTTTGTTCTATCCAAATAGTACCTTAACTGACGATGAAAATCTAGCCAGTGTAGTTTTTGTTCAGACCTATTGGAATATTCTGGAAAAAATACAGGGAGGTCAATGCTTTGATTTAGGTTAGACGTCGAGGCTACCTTGGGCAAAAAGGACGGGTTGGTTCGTAAGGATACCCTGTCCTTATGGAACAACAGATAAGGAGGTCGACAGCTGAGTGCATGAAGTTCTGAAATTCTTCTAGCTGAAGTAATAGCTACCAGAAAGAGAGTCTTCCATGATAGCAATTTTAAAGAACAGGAGGCTGCAGGTTCGAAAAGGGAAAGAATCAAAGTAGTAAGAACTAAATTTAGTTCCCAAGGAGGAGGAGGATTTCTTATAGGAGGTCTGAGTAGAAAAACTCCTCTCAAAAAGGCTTTACAAAGCTTGTGGGACATTATGGTAGACTCTGAAATACCCACATGAAAGTTAGAAATAGCTGCCAATTGAACTTTAAGAGTAGGAGATGAACCTGCATGGAAGAGTTCAGCTAGAAAATCAAGGACCATTTGGATGGAAGCAGTGAAAGGATCTATGTCCCTTCCTTGAGCCCAATATGTGAAGCGTTTCCACTTACTCAAATAAATCTTTCGAGTGGAAGATTTATGGGAAGCTATCAAAATATCTCGAACAGAGTGAGATAATTGAGGAAGCCTGGCTAAGGTTGGAACTGGAGGAACCAAGCAGTGAGGTTCAGAGAGGGAAGGGAGCGATGAAACTGACCCGACTGATGGATCAAAAGATCTGGAACTAGGTCCAGATGCCAAGGTCGCTCCAATAGAAAATGATGTAGAAAGGGGAACCACACCTGTCGAGGCCAGTAAGGAGCAATGAGGATCAACGAGGCCTTCTGAGCGATAGCTTTCTGTATCACTTGAGAGATTAGTGGGATGAGTGGAAATGCATACAGAAGTCCCCGGGGCCAAACTTGGACTAGAGCGTCTCTGCTGGGCTGGCCTGGTAAAGGGAATAGTGTGAAATAATCTCTGCACTTGCTGTTTTGGGGAGTAGCAAAAAGGTCGCAGCAAGGCTGACCCCACTTGAGAAAAATTTCTCTCACAACAGAGTCTTTCAGAGACCACTCGTGAGGCATGAGGATAGCTCTGCTCAACTTGTCCGCGATTTGATTGGACTTCCCGGGGATGTGCGTTGCTATCAGAAACCGCTGAGAAGAAATCGCCCATTGCCACAGTCTGAGTGCTTCTCGACACAGAGGGTAGGACCTGGTTCCGCCTTGTTTGTTGATATACCACACTACAGACATGTTGTCTGTCTGGATTGCAATCGTTCCCAAGGGAAGAGAGTCTTGAAGGGCTTGCAACGCTAAAAGCACTGCTCTCATCTCCAGAACATTTATGTGCAAGTGGCATTCGTCTGGTTGCCATGTGCCCTGGACAGTCCTGCCCTGATAATGCCCCCCCCACCCGATCAGGGAGGCGTCCGTTGTCAGAGTAGCAACCGGAGGGGAAGGAACAAAGGGTCTTCCCAATAAGAGCGGAGGGGAAGACATCCACCACAGAAGATGATTTCTGCATGCCTGCGTAATCATAATGGTGTGGGACATCGGAAGTTGCTGGTATGACCATTGTGCAAAGAGCATCCATTGAAGGATTCTCATGTGGAATCTGGCTAATGGAAGCAGAGGTATGGCAGCCGCCATAATTCCCAACACTTTCAGAACTAACCTGGCTTTGATTCTGTTGTTGCTGAAGAGGAGTGAGACCAGTTTGTGTATGTCTGTTATTCTCTGATCTGTTAGTCTCGCAGACATGTTGACTGTGTCTAGATTTGCGCCTATAAAGGTAATAGTACGACAAGGCGACAAAACAGACTTTTCGCAATTTATTGAAATGCCTAACTTTTGACAAATGCGAAAGGTGTAATCCCTGGCCATTAGAAGAAGATGCTTGGTGGGAGCTGTGAGGAGCCAGTCGTCCAAATATGGAAACACCTGGAATCCTTGTCGTCTCAGGTGAGAAGCTACCACTGCCATGCATTTGGTAAACACCGGGGGCAGTGGTGAGACCAAAGGGCAGGGCCCTGAATTGAAAATGACTGGTTCCCAGCCTGAAGCGGAGGAATCTTCTGGAGCGCCTGTTCATTTTTATGTGATAGTACGCATCCTGAAGGTCTATAGAGCACATCCAGTTTCCTTTTCCCAAAAAAGGAAGGATGGACTGCAGCGTGACCATCCGAAATCTTGTTTTCTTGACCGACTTGTTCAAGATACTGAGATCCAAAATTGGTCTCCAGTCCCCTGTTTTCTTTGGAACTAAAAAGAACCTGGAGTAGATTCCGGATCCTTGCTGGTCTGCTGGAACTGGCTGAATTGCTCTTTTTGCAAGCAGCTTTGAAATTTCCAAAGCTGCAAGATCCCTTTGAGCGGGTGGAACATCTGGAAGGGATTTTTTTGATCGGTTTGGAATGCGAACGAAGGGAATGGAATAGCCTTCGGAAATGGACTGTACCCACTTGTCTCGAGTTAGGGATAGCCAGGCTTCTGGGTACAGTGACAATCTTCCCCCGACTGCCTCCGAAGGTGGACAGTCGGGCACCACCTCAGGGATGCTGAAAGGGCTTATCAGAGAAAGTTTCTCGATTGCCCTGGCTCTGGACCCCTGCCTCTAGGGGCGTCTACCATTGTTGTTCCCCCTCTGCCTCTGGCGGGAACCGACTCTGTCGCCAGGCGAAGTCCCTTGAGATTGTTTACGGAACCACATTTTCCCACTTTTCTGGCCTTTGGGGTAAGGCCTAGAAGGAGTAGAAAAACAGACTCCGACGGCAGAAAGAGTCTTGCCATCAGTCTCGCACCTAGTCAAGGTTTCTTTCACTTGAGGACCAAAGAGAGATGATCCATCGAATGGGAAATTAGTGAAAGACATTTTAAAGGGGTCCGCAAAATTGCATAGCCGCATCCAGGCATGCCTACGTAAGGCCACACCTGTCCCTGCGGCCCTGCTCGCTCCATCAGCCGCATAAGAAAGGAGGCGCATGGAGGAGTTGGCTATGGAGTTCAGGGTAGCCAGCTGAGTGTTCATCTTATCTTGAAAACCCGCAGCTGTAGGATCCTTCAACATGTCACTCGCTTCTTTGATCAAGTCCCTTTGAAGACGAGTAAAATGGCATAGGTAGTTCAGCTTAACGCATTGCAAATGTCGCTGACGAGAACATCCGCTTCCGCACCTGTCCATGGACCTAGATTCCTTGTTAGGTGGATGGACAGGTACTGAAGGATCAGCTAGTTCCTTCTTAGTGGCAGCAGCAACCACCATAGCATCCACAGAAACTCCTTTTGTCAAAAACTGTTTATCTGCTGGTGCCGTTATGAATTTTGAGGGTCTCCTGGGAGTGGGGTCCACCGAATCAGGAGCCGTCCATGCCTTTTGCTACCACCTGCATGAGGGGGTCAAGGGGAGACACCCAGGAGGTGGAAGGACGAGAGCCAAACGCCTCAAGGTACACAGATTCATCCTCCGAAGGGTTGAGGGCTGGCCAATTTCCCCTCTACTTAAGGATTTTCCAGAATGTCTGCAAAGGAGACATCTTCAGAAGGGGAACGGGGGGAACCCTCGGAATCCTCTAAATCTGTGTCAGAGGTGACGGACTCAGGTGAGTCTATGTGTTTCCTCTTACACTTTCTCTTCCGAGGGGGCTCTTCTGCCAAAACAGGAGAGGCCTCGGAAGAGGATGAGATCCCCATGGGGGATTCCTGAGGAGCTGGCTCTCTGCGGTCCGGGATGAGGGAGTGAGTCGACTTGACCTGAGGCACCGAAGAGGGGGGGCGGACGGAGCAGACTGTGGGGTAGAGCCAGGTTCTAACACACTCCGCATGACCTCGAACGCACCCCTGTCAGGCAGAGCCAGAGGTCCCCGCCCGGTGCTAAAAACCTCCCTCGGCACCGACAGTGATGGCTCCGAGGCCGATGTCGGAGCCGAACTTACCAGCGCCGAAGCCCCGAGAGGGAGAGCGGGGTCGGACAAGAGTCCGATGCCACTCACCCCCTCGGAGCCGACGATGGAAGTCCGGCACCGAGATTCTTCCAAGGAAGAAATCGGAGCAGACGATGGAGCCGAAGACAATTGTGTCTGCTCCGACGCTACCACAGTCTCGGTTCCGAAACGACCCGGCTCCGAGCTCAACGGAGTCGGAGGAGGAACATATTGATGGACAGGGGCAGGCATCGACTGATGAGTCGGGCTCTGAAGCATTTGGGCCAGTGCCTCGGACTTAAGAAGTCGACTCACTACCCTCTGAAGGTCATGATCAGACAGCCTCGATGACCTAGAGGAGTGAGATTTATGGCTCCGTTCAGACAGCAGAGGAGATGCTGGAGCCGAATGAATGGAGCCAAGGGATGGTGACCTAGATCTCTTCCTAGATGTCGGCTCCGAAGGTCTGGTCGGAGCCGACAAGGGAATTTCTAATACCTCGGCTCCAGCCGGAGCCGAGGGAACCACAGAAACTGCAGACTGAGACTCATCGGCTCCAGCCGGAGCCGATGTAGACAGAGGTTTAGTAGCTTTAGGTCTCGGCTCAGTAGCTGGAGCCGAGGACCTAGAAGCCTTGGAGGGCTTCCCAGAGACAGAAAGGGAATCCTCAGGCTTGAGTAACCCTCTTAGGATCAATTTGTTCTTTCTTTCCTGCAGGACCCTGGGACTGAAGCCGTGGCATACAGCACAGGAGTCCTGCAGGTGCAAAAGCCCCAGGCAGTAGACACAAGAAGTGTGACCGTCTGTCAGAGACATTTTCTGACAGCACGCATCACACTTCTTGAAGCCTGAGACCTTTGTGTCTTTAGACATCTTAGAAAAAAAAGTGTAATCACACACACCCAGTCAAACACACTGATTACACCCTATCTTATTTTTAAACTCAAAAAATAAAACAACTATCAAGGGTTTTAATTTAAGAGAACAACACACACACACACCACTAGGGAAAGGAAGAAGAAGGCCAGAAGGCCCGAGGGAAGAACTTATAAGTTCTTGTGGGGAAGAAACGGGATTTTAGAGAAAAAAGGGAGAGAATTCCACTAAACTAAGGGAAACAAGAGTTAAAATTAAAAATAAAGGGGTTTAAGTATACTAACTTTACTGAAAGTTTACTCACCAAGAAGCCGGTAGAAAACCAACACCTCGATCGCTGTAGCGGCAAACGAGATCTGAGGTAACTCACGCCTAGCATTGTGGGATATAAGGGGAGCCTCGAGCCGGTGGAACCAACTCTTGAGCTTTTAGAGTGGCCGAGTCGGAGCCGAGGTTGGCTCCGAACCCATCCAGCAAGAATGAAGGCGAGATAGACAACTTAACATTCACTGTTTTGCTTATAAATATGCCTAGCAGCAAAATTATTTTTTTGCAAGCTTGCTTTCTAGCTAGATGGATCTGTATTACAAATTCAGAATTAAATAAATGTATACTTACTGTCTTATTCAAATGCAGATTTTTTTTTTCCAGAAAGGGGGTGCATGCTTTGATATTGCAATCTGAATGTTACCCGAGTCCTCACAGAGGATGTATTTGTGAATATTCCTGTTCATTCAGAATGGTAACTTTGCAAAGCATACTGCAGTTTATAATTCCAGCCCTGCACAATACTGACAATTCCATTATAGCAGCAGTCACATTCTGTGATTTATGAGGTGGTTTAGTGTACTGAATTTCAGGACATCATATCAGCCAAGTTATATGGTAGATTTCATTATAGTGCAGAAAAACAAGTGAAGCTAACCTAAATAAGAATAGAGACTTTACTGACCATGTGTCTGTGCCAATGACTGCACCATATGGCTTTTCTCAACTGTTTTAATTAGAACTAATGCTGTTACCTCCTGTTCCAACAGCTTGGCTTTCCACAGGCCATTAACCAAAAAGACAAAACAGAAGGAAAATCTGAATTATTATTAAATGATTGGTAAATGTATAGCCTATACAAAGGCACACAACCCTAGAATTTAATATTACATGGTCAGGCTATAAATGAATACCACCATTTAAAGTTGCAACTGGTAAGAGTGATGATTGAGTTGGGTTAGTATCCTGTCCAAGACTGATGAGTTGCCTAATGCCTATTCGTTTGGCAGAATATTTATTTATTTGTTAACAAATAAAGTAAACTGGTCCATGTTGGACATTGTTAATTAAATGCAACATATATACATGGACAATGCAGGCTACCTGATCAGCTAGAATGCTGCTGGGACTTGAGAGGAAACTGAATTACCTACAGTAACCTATATAGACACAAGAAGATGTGCACAGTTCCACACAGGCAGTGACTGGAAGTCATGATTGAGCCCTGGGCTATAGAGCTGTCTAGTAGGGGGTCTAATCACTTAACTATCCTCCTACCTCACATGCTGCTGCTAATAGAGATCTCACCCTCATGTGACCCTGAACAGGATAAAGATATTAGAATAATATATACATTAAATAATGATCTGTTAGTCCACTGTAATCCCTTCCCAGGATCTGGGGCTTATTAAAGGCTCTTGAAAAGAAACCTAAATAACTTTAAAACTCAAAAACAGACTAAATAAAAAATTGAAGGGACAATATCAATTCATCTGACACAAGGTCAACATTAAATATTTAGTAGTCAAGCATTTATTTGTCCAGATTTTTCAAGCCACATTTATACAGATGCTTGATTTCCCTATGCAGGAGGTTGAAAAGTAGGGGTCCATGGCTTCTCTGAATTATAGCTGTATCTCAGATGTGGGTACTTAATGTAACACATCCTTCTTAGACTATTATACTAGATGTGGCCAATGTGCTTGGTAATTCCAGATTTTACTACAAGTTAAGAAATTTACTGAGTAAAATAATTCTGTGGGGCCATAAAGGCAACATAATAGCTCTTAGGACCCCCGTTGCTTCAAAGATGTTTGAATATTCACATCTAGAGATTGCACGTCTATGTGACAGAATTACCATTTGGAATATGGTAATGCCAGGAGAGATGAGATTCATAATTAAAAATTGCTAGTGAGAATGTAGTTAAGAGAAGCTGGACCTTGCAAGACCACAAAAGTTGCTGATCTTACCCACATTCCCAAAGACCACAAATAAAGTGGTAAGGACCAGATAACATTTATGAAAAAATATAGCCTGTACTAACTGACTGGTCCCTTGGGTGATTTTAAGGATTAGTAGATACAACCAAAATGAAGATTTATTGTGTAGGCAACTTGACTGGAACTTTTAATAATGTAATTCCAGAATAATGGTGTTTAGGAAACTCTAAGGTAGGTGATGTCCCCTCCAAGCTCTTACAAAAGTCTACAAAGTAAAGTAAGAATGGTGGTAGGTAATTTTTGTGGATAGAAGAATTTACACCATCTGAATGCATCACACAGACAACTGAACACGGAATGTATTTATGACATTCAAGAGGTATAGACAACTCCTAACAGCAATATGTCTGAATAAGAACATGCTAATAAATTGTTTAATTTAATTTACATTTTAAATAGTTTAAATGTAGTTAAAACTAAGAAACTGAGCCTTTGAGAGATTAGAGTTGGGGAAAGTTTTAGATATGAATGGTTGGCATGAATCATTTATGTGAGTTTTCATTTTGTGATGTTCACCTTAGCACCTCTCTTTTTGTTGAAAATACCTAACATGATAGGTTAATGGTCATCAAACCCCGGATTGTGCTGAATGGATTTGGATAGTAGTTGGAGGCATACCTCTCAACTGTCCAGATTTTTGCAGAATGCCCAGATTTTACTCTCATATTTTTGGTCTGTTCCTCATAAAAATTTGTGTTTTCTGACAAAGCTGTGGGATGATCTGAGGACTGAAGTCACTAAACAATGGCATACATTTGGTTTTAGACTTCAAATCCTTCAGAAAATGTATGTTAAAACAAACCCTGCCACTCAAACAACTTTAAAATATGTCCGTATTTTTGGGCCTTTTGTCCCCCCCCCCCCCCCCATTTTGTTAGGCTTTGTCCGGATTTCTTGCACTAAGAAGTTGAGAGGTATGAATGGAGGATTTAATGCAAGTAATGATGATGTAAGTAGACTTTTATGATGGAAATGTTCTGAATTGGGCAGTTTTGTCATTATTGGTTCATGCATTGTTTCATTGCCTACAGGAAAAATGTTCAAACAATAAATTTAAAATGCGCTCTAAAGTCTAATAAGTGTGCTGTATTATTTAAGAAATATAATTTAATAAAGTCAGGAAGGTGTATCAAAGAACACATGTATGTTTCTTGTTTTGTGTGCAAGGGGCCTATGATTTGAAAACAGCCCAAAGGTAATCTTTATCCACCACTGGCCACTGTGACTGTGGCCAGATGCATTTTCTTTGGATGTGGTGTGGATTTCAGTGCTGTTTAAGTGAATGAGAGAAGTTTTAATGCTAAGTCTGTTTTCATTGTGAGACTATAAAATGTAAACATAAAATCAAAATAATCATTGTAGAAGTAAAGCGGTATGCACATTAGTGTTTATGGTAAATGAGGCGAAATAGCCAGGTAATGGGACATTGGAATGGCTAAATGGGGACTCTGGTGGTGAGCTGGTGCCATATTTTGGTTGTCTGTTCTTCAGTTTGAGTTTGAAAGTTGGTATCCCACAATTCCATTGGAGTGGGTGGGGGTTACATAAGTATGTATGCAAATTTTATGTTAATCAGCATACAGATTTGTACCTATTTTTCAGGGGCCTTGTCCAGATTTTTGATGTTTCCAGGTTGAGAGGTATGATGTCTGGTCTATGAAAATTAGGTCAACTTAAAGAGGTGGTCAATGTAGGGAGATGTTCAACTATGGAGGTTCTACTGTATATAAAATCCTTGCTAGGACTGCTATATATATTCTTTAAAAGGGGTCCTGAAAAGGATTTTTTTTAATTTTGCGACAAAAAAATTTTAAAGATGAGGTAAAAAACTTAAATCAGTATCACTCTAGCAACAAATGTTTATGACCAAAGCAGCAGAATGGTCAAACAGAACTGTAACATCTTATTGTAATTGTTTGAACAACTTTAACATCTTATTGTAATGGTTTGAGAATGTAACCCAGCAATATTTTTTCATAACTAAACCAGCAGCAGCATCACTTGATACAGCATTAGCAAAATCATAAGAGAACTTAAGAATGCTTGGTTACATGAGAAACAGCTACAATGTGTTCAATGAAATTTTAACCTCTACAGAAACATTAACAGTTAACTTTTTCATAATAGGAAAGAAGATGAAATAAAAATGGTGATGTATAATCAATCTACAGGATAGTTTCCAGGAATAGATGGTATTCCTATGGAAGTTTGAAAGTTAGGAGAGAAGTTATAAATATCTGGAAGGTTTTGTTAATGATATTTTAAAAGGGGGAGAAGCACCAAAATCCTGAAAGAAAGCTGTGATGGCTGAAATACCAAAAGATGGTAAAGACCCATCTGATCCAGCTTTATGTATAGGCCCATTTTGATTCTAAACCATGATTATAAAGTAAGTTGATTGAGAAAGTACTCACTTATGAAAATCGCCTGATATTACTAAAAAAGAAGAAATTGGCGAGGGATGTCCACGACTTTTCGAACCAACATGTGTTTATGTGGCCGAGAACTAACAGCAATCCAAGAAGAGGAATGACCAGTAGTAATCCAAGAAACGTGATGACATCCAATCTGAAACCAGCAGATGTGATTTTGACCAATGAGGGAGATGTTACCACACCAGAAACGCCCACTTCGGTGTATTCCACACCCTTGCCAGAAATTCCTTTGGTTAATGGGCCAACAGTACAGCAGATTGAATGGAATACCGAAATGGTAGTGAGACGTAAAATTTTGCCTACAAAGAAGGAACTTGCACAGCCAACTCTACCCCTTCTTTTTCGGAACATCAGGAAAGAAGCACCAGGGTGCGAGATGCACAAGGAAGTGGAATGGACAGCACAGAAATGGAAAGAACCGCCGCTCCCAATGCAGACTCACATGCTAAAAAAGATATGGGGTCAGGAAACACTGAATTAGTATGGAATATATCAAGTTACCCGCTGATAGCATCTGAATATTCATTATTAACAAAAGGTTTGACATTTATACCTTCTGTCACATTTGATATCAGTGATTTGCTGATTGACTTTTTGCACGCAGTGTAGCTCTCAAATTAATGTATTCAGACAATGAAGTTGTTGATTATGTTAGAACTTTTAAAAAATCAAGTGTATTTGTGCCTAAGTTTCCAGAACATGTAGAAGTGTTTGTGAACTGTTAGCCTGTACTTCAGAGAAGTAGATACCAAACACAGAAGGCCTCTGGCTAATGATTTTCACAGATGACTGCAAACTAGGGACCATAGTCAAGTCCCCAAATGATGTGGACATCCTACAGAAGGGCCTCACTGGGACAGATGCCTGGTGTCAGAGGCATGGCCTCAAGCAAAATCCCAAAAAGTGCATTGTCATCCCCTTTGGTAAAAACTCTGCACCCATGAACTACCACATAAACGGTAGTCTACTTAATGCCGAATGTGTGATAAGAGACCTTGGGATCCAGGTGGACAGTAGTCTCTCCTTTGATAATCACATTGCCACAGTAGTCAGGAAATCCTTCTATGTGGCACACCTCAACACAAAAGGGTTTTCATCCAGGAAAAAAGAGGTCATTGTTCCCCTCTACTCGGCACTCATTAGACCCATTATAGAGTACAACTCCCCTTTTGGAATGTGCCTCAAGACATCTGCAGCAGCTGGAAATGCCACAGAAGTACCTCACAAAAAGGATTACTGGCCTCAAACAGATGCCCTACACTGACCGTCTCAAAAAACCCAGCTTTACTCTGTAGCATATCGCCTACTCTGAGGAGATCTCTACCTAACATATAAAGCTACGTTAAATCCAGAGCTGTTGGACATGCTACACCTAAAGAAATCCCAATCCCTCTGAGCTACATGCTCTAGGGACCTAAACCTTGTCACCACAATAAACAGGACATGCTGGAGGGATAGATTCCTGTACTCTGGAACAAGCTACCCATCTATGTCAAGCAAAGTTCCTCATTAGCACTCTTCAAGAAAAATCTTGATGAGTGGATGGGAAATAGGAAATATACCCCGGAGATCACTTCTGTAGCTCTGCTCGACAGGGGCACAGGAAATTAACTTTCTTGGGTGGTGTAAGCCAGGGAACCTTGTTGGCTAGGCCTACTTAGGCCCTTGGGCCAACAGATTAATACCTACCTATGAAAAGTTGTGAGAAGGATTTGTATGCTATATGTAATAAGGGTAATGAATGAAATTAAAATAACTTGTCTAAGAGTGAAAAGCAAGTACTATAAGCCTTATATAATAACAATAGGTTCATAGGTTCATACTAGGCTATCTGCCCTAGGGCATTTATAAGCCTAGCCAGAATGTGTTTGGCTTTTGCCACCCATTTTAAATTTATTTTGCTATGCCCTTTTCGAGGTTAGTATACTGTGCCTCTGTCTAACAGTGACACAGAAGTGATACCCGGGGTAAACCTATGATCTCCCATCCACTCATCAAGACTCCTCTTGAAGAGAGTCAATGAGGGACTCTGCCTAACCTGGACTGGGATTTTATTCCAGAGTGTAGGGAGCCTCTGGGTTATGAATCTGTCCCTCCAGCATGTCCTATTTCAGTGCTGAGGTTCAAGTCTCAAGCGCGTAGCTCAATGGGATTTGGATTTTCTGAAGTGCAGCATGTCCATTAATTCCGGGTTGGACATGGCTTTATACGTCAGGCACAGATCACCTCTGAACAGGCGGTATGCCACTGAATAGAGCTGGAGTTTCTTTAACCGGGCAGCATATGGCATCTGTTTGAGCCCTTTGATCCTCTTGGTGAGGTACTTTTGGGGTCTTTCCAGTTGCTGCAGGTGTCTGGTAAGGTACATCCCAAAAGGGGCACTGTACTCAATTATGGGCCTGATGAGGGATGAGTAAACAGGTACGATGACCTCCCCTGATCTAGATGTGAATCCCTTCATGATTAGGTGGGCTATATAAAATGTTTTTCTAACCACTTTGGTCACGTGGTTGTCAAATGAGAGATTGCTATCAACTTGGGTTCCCAGGTCCCTAATTACTTTTTCTGTACTTAATGGATTACCACCTATGTGGTAATTTGTGGGCACTTTGTTTTTGCCAAAGGGGATGACTATACACTTTTTGGCATTTAGCTTGAGGCCATGGCTCTGGCACCAGTTGTCTGTTTCTATGAGGCCCTTTTGGAGGATGCTTGTGTCGGCTGGAGTCAATTATGGCACCCAGTTTGCAGTCATCTGTGAACTTGGTCAGCCACAGTCCTTCCGTGTTGGCCTGTACCTCTGAGAAATATATACCGAACAAGAGAGGTCCCAGGACTGAGCCTTGTGGGACACCACTTGTAACTGGTTTGGAGTCTGACATGGCTCCAGCAATTCTAACCATGTGAGTTCTGTCCTTGAGCCAGTTTGCAATCCATCTAGTGACATAGGGGTTTATATTTAAGCTGGTGAGCTTATCTATAATGCCCGAGTGGGTATTGTATCGAAGGCTTTTGCGAGGTCCAGGTAGGCTGTGTGGACCACCTTCCCCTCGTCAATGGCCTTGGTGACTGTTTCAAAGAAATAAACCAGGTTCAAGAGGCAGGATCTGCCCTTAAAGCCGAACTGGGTAGGATCCAGTGTCTGTAGGTCCCCAATATTTTTATTTATGAGGTCCATGATGATCCTTTCCATAGCTTTGCAGACCAAGCTAGTCAGGCTTATGGGGCAATAGTTTCCAGGATCCTTTGAAGCACCACCTTTATGGAGAGGGACCACTGTTGCTGTACGCCACTCTTTGGGCACATATCCTATAGTAAGGCTGAAATTGAACAGTAGTTTTGTTTGGGTTTAGCTCTTCTTGGAGTTCATGTAGGACTCAGCCCGGGACACCGTCTGGTCCCATTGATGCTGTGTTTTTTGCTTTGGAGAGGGCAGCTCTTACCTGAGCATCTGAGATGTCGGGGGGGGGGCAGCACTCCGCTGGGATAGATATTTGCCCTTTTGGTGGGGAGGGGGGAGAAGTTTGCGCTGAACCTGTCAGCTAGGATGTTGGCAATGTCTGTGGGTTCGGTGTATTTTTTGTCATTTTGGACTAATTCTGAGCATATCTGGGAATTCCCACCCAGGTTCCTAACATAACTAAAGAAAGCCTTGCGATTATCCTTAGTGTCCTGTGCAATTTTTCTCTCGAAGATGGCCTTAGACGATTTTATGAGTGCCCTTAGTATTTTGCTAATACTTATCAAAGATGCCTTCCCTTTTTGGGATTTTGCTCTATCATGTAGTAGCTTCCTCCTTCTATTGTATAGTTTGTTTATGGCTAGGGTCCACCAGACAGGACGTCTGCCTTTGGAGGATTGGGTCTTGGTTTTATTTGGGATTGCATGATCCATGCATTCCTGAAGGTGTTCATAGAATGCATTTATAAAGGATTCTGCGGTCTGGGCCATATTTTCCACAGGCCCGGGGGCTTTGAAGGATTCCACCTCAGTTTTGAGGAGTGTGAAATTTGCTTTGGAGAAGTTTTTCACTGTGGTTTTCTGGGCAGGGGGTGGGGTCGGGATGTGAATATCCAATGAGATCAGTTTATGGTCTGATCTTACCAGTGAGGGATACACTTCTGGTCTGCAGCATAGAGTCCCCATGTTGGTGATGATCAGGTCCAGTATGTTTTCCCCTCTTGTGGGAGTGGTAACAAGTTGTTCCATAGCATTTGAGTTTATGAATTCTAGGAACCTTTGGGCTAGGGTGTTGGAGCTAGAGTAATGCTCCCAGTCTAGGTTTGGGTAGTTGAAGTCGCCCAATATAATGGTGTTTGGAGAGACCTTCATATTTTCCAGTGTTCTCAGGAAGGCCGAGTGGGGTTCCTGGGTTTGGGAGGGTGGTCTGTAGCAGGCTATAAACTGGAAGGCAGTTTTACCCACTGTTAGTTGCACATGGATAGTCTCTGATGCTTCGTGCTTTGCCACCAACCTGGAGGTGTGGGTATCCTTGATGAATATCGATACTCCCCCTCCTTTTTTGGTTCGGTCCAAGTTTTGGGGCCGAAAAGCATGGTATGAGGTATAACCTGGTAGTGCTGGGGTGCTCTCGGGGGCCCTGAACTAGGTTTCTGTTACTGCACAGATATTGATGTTCTCCATGCTAAGGAGAGTTTCAAGTGCGTGCATCTTGAGGTTTAGACTTCTGGCGTTGAGTAGCATTACTCAGTTTCTTATCCCTTGTGATACCTATGGAGGTGGGTTTGTCTTTTGAGCCTTGCCTAAAAAAGGCACTATGGGGGTGGCAAGAGCCTTTGCCAATATCCGAAAGCCCAGGGGTGACAGGTGCAAGCCGTCCCTAGTGAAGCATCGTGGCTTGTCGAGCATATCATCCCAGGCTGATGGGCATTGGAACCCCTTTGAATGACACCAGTACTTAAGCCAATTGTTGAAATTGATCATCTTGTCTTCATATTGTGGCATCATTCTTGGCGAGGGTAAGATGCTACTCATACCTGCCTGGGCTACATGCTCAGAGAGCTCCTCTGTCTCTCTTCATGTACTCCACGGAGGTACGTCTCAGGTCATTCACACCAGCATGGACAATGACAGTCATATTTGTACTTGCCTTGGAGTGACCTGAGTGCTTGTGTTATTTGGCAGATCCTAGCACCTGACAGGCTGCTCACAGTGACCTTTCTCCTTGTTCAGCCTGGTGAGCGGGATGTCAGTGTGCCTGACGATAGAGTCACCTATTACAAGTGTATCAAGTGTGTTTAGCCTTAAGGGCTGTGACTGTTCGGCACACTGGCTTTGTGAGATGTGTTGCACGTGTTTTGTTTTGGGGTAGCCGTTGCTTGGGTGTCTGCTTTGGAGGTCTCTGCTGCTTAGGCAGATGTTTATTTAGAGCCTCAGAGTATGTTTTTGTGTGATTATGTGTTTGGTTTGCTGTCGTGGTAGGTCTATGTGAGACTGAATTGTAGTGAGTGTGGTTTCCTTCTCCTCCTGACTGGTTATGCCAGTACTGCGTTGAGAGAGCTTAGCCTCCAGTTTGGCTATATGGTTGCATCTCTCATGTGTTGGAATTTGTTGGGAGGAGAGGGTTGTGTGTACACGAGGCAGTTGTAACATTGCCTCAAGATTCCCAGGTTCACCAGCTGGACCGGAGAGGAGATTGACAACTGACTATTGGACATGCTAGAATAATATTGGGAATTCCTTTATAATTGAAAACAAGGGCCAGTGGGGAGTGAGGGTGTAGTGCTTTTAATTTTTAGTGCTGACTTATATAATTGCTTTAGTGAGAAAGTGCCAGGTAACTTAAGTGCAATGTGTTACAGGTAACTTAAATGCAAAAATGACAAACAGTAACTTTCTTTCAAGTGAAACAAGGAAATAAGTACAGTAAGCAATGCAGATATCACTAGGGATCCACAGAAGCGCTGAGAAGCAGTGTTTTAGGTGGAATTAGCGTTCCAGGGAAATAAGCAAACAAGC
This sequence comes from Protopterus annectens, assembly GCF_019279795.1. NCBI lineage: Eukaryota > Metazoa > Chordata > Ceratodontiformes > Protopteridae > Protopterus > Protopterus annectens. The sequence continues at coordinate 731,190,268 of NC_056741.1, read as the reverse complement.
ATACAAACAAAGCTAGATTCAGTAGGCCTGGATCTAGTCTATGCTACAGCAAACAAGGTGTACCAATTTCAGTAAGAAGCAGTTCAGATATGCATGCACTATAAGCCTTTAACCAGAAATTCCCAGCTCAGAAGGGCAGAGTCCAGCCTCTCCTCCCACAAGAGTGCAGACCACGAACCCTCTTAATGTAAAATAACTGGCCTGAAAGCCCAAGTGCTTAAACCAGAATTAATATACTTTTAGAACAGACACTGAGCCCTCAATCAGCAGTTCCCAACTTAGAAGGATGTAAGCTACCTGTTCTGCCACTACAGTGCAGACCACAAACCCTCTCAATGTAAAACAACTGGTCTGAAGCCCAAGTGTTGAAACTAAAAGGCTTAGAATGAGTTACACCAAGCAGTAATAAATACAATTGAGTACTTTTAAGATGATGCAAAAGCAAAATAAAGTAGGGAGAAACAAGTACAGTAAAAGCAGATGAAATCCCCCCCCCCCCCCAGAAAAGTAGCAAAAGCAGTCCAATAAAATTTTGCTTTAACATGATCAGGCAGATTCTGTTCCTTTAACCAAGCATGCCTTCTAATGACAGGACACGTAACAGCAGCCCTGCAAGAGGCCTCCAGTGAATCAAAACCACATTGCAAAGTATGCTTTCCCACTTGGTTCAGCTGCATACAATAAATCATGAATTTCCTCATCAGAACATTCAGAATTTGTCAACATTTTCTGTTTAAGCAGAGACATTAAGTATTGCTGATATTTAAGCATATGAAACTGCCAATTTAAAGCCCTTACAGCCAAGGTAGCAGAAGTGTAAACTTTCTTCCCCCATCTGTCCGGTGCCCTAGAATCCCTATCAGAGGGGACAGGGTATTTTGCAGTGGAAGCCTTGACCCCTTTGGGACCCCGAGATATAGTTTCTGGGTCAGCAGCAGGGTTTTTATATAGAATTTTATGACAGCCTGGAACCCTGTAGTATCTGTCTGGCTTAGCAGGTGCCGGGGGTAAAGAGTCAGGAGACAGGCCAGACTCTGAAAATACATATACAATGTCTAGAACAGGTGGAATAGCAAGAGGTCTGTGCTGAGGTAGTAAAAGAAAGTCCGAGCCTTTTCTTGTATTCTGAGTAATCTTGGCTCTCCCAGTGAAAATGCTCCCTCATGGTATGCAGGTTTTCCCCAAAAGAATAATCCTCAGGAGGAGAGAGGAATAGATTCTTCAGCATCAGAATCCTCGTAGGGAGGAAAAAGAGTTATCCCTATTCAGAAGAGGAGTCAGAGGAAATTGAAACCTGAAACCTGATCAGAAGAGTCATATTCTGTCTCTTGCCTAGGCCTGTTATCAGGAGGGGGATGGGAACCCCTGATCAAAAGTAATTAGGTCTTCGGCCATTTTAAGCACCTGTTTCTTAGGCATGGAAGTCTGTATAGGAGAATGCTGTACTTGTTTCTTTGTCTTTAGAGCGGTTTTAGTCTTTGAAGCTGAGATTGTCTTGACATATAATTGTGTAGGTCTGAAACCACCCTCAGAAGCCGATGCCTGCTCAGCTGCTCTGGACCCATCTGAGGGAATAGTTTCAGAGAGTCCAATACCTTGAGTATCCAGTGGCCTAGTCAGCTCCACGTGGGAGTCTGAAGTGGCCTGTGGCTCTGTGGTAGCAGGCTTCAGGGACTGCGAAAGTGCCTCACTGAGAACCGGCGACTGGCCTAGCAGGGATCTAGTCGGTTTTGGACATCAGATGCCTGTCCTTTTCCTTGAGCTTTTTATAAACTCCGGTCATCGGCTGTTCCGACGGCATTACATAATTAAACCTTTGGCCAAAGTAATGAAAGGCAAAATCGTACAGACGCTTAATAGTGTGTTGGTAAAACAGACAGCTAGCAACATTGTCATCAGGGCCTAGGCAAGGAATACAGTAAGAATGAAAATCCTTCTGAGGTATTTTGCTTCCCACAAGAAATACAATTGTTAACTTTTTCTGACATCGGTCTGGAGCAAGAAAAAAGTTTCCCCAACAGGGTACTTAGCTTTAATGAAGACTTTGGACCTGAAATTCAATTTTGAAAATCTCAAAGAGTCGGCCGACCAGTACTTGCAAACTGCTTTTGCTTCGAGCACCACACGGCAAGAAAGATTGAAGAAAATGGCTTCAGCTGCATCTTTTATATCCCTGGCGCACTGACATCAGGGAAGAGGCGACAGCAACCAACGCCGGACCGAGACTTTGGAATTCAGGCCGACTGCGGGTAGCCTGCCAGCAGGATAACCCAAGAGTAATGACTGCAACAGTGAAACACGATGAACATCAGATATATGTAGGTTTTGCAAAACCTAATTGGAAACTGTCACACCTTGTTGCTGGTTGTGATGCACTAATGGCAGAGGGACTGTATACTGAAAGGCAAGGTGGTGAGACTGTTACAACAGAGATTGTTCAAACATTATGGTATCGAAGTGGCTGAAAAACACTGGAAACATAAGCCACAAAATCAAAGAAAACAATGAAGTTTATATCACATGGGATCACCCAATACCAACAGTTTAAAAGATAGATGCTAGAAAACCAGATATAGTGGTCCAAGAAAAGACAAAAGTAGCACTGATCAAAGAAATTGCCACACGCAGTGACTACAGTGTCTTGCATAGAGACAGAAAGTCATAAAATACACTGATCTGCAGGCAGAAACAGCCAAGTGGGAGAAAGATACCCAAACAGTTTCAGTAGGAGCAACTGGTCTTATAAAAAAGAATTTACAATTGTATTCAGATAGTTTACCAATTCCTGTAACACTGGACGAATTGCAGGAGTCACTACTGGGCACATTGCAGGTGCTGCAGAGAGCACTTTTGTCTAAGAGTGAAACTATACTAATTTCATGAACTTTAATCGTAAGTTGACTTAGGAATGGGGTCCATTCCCGTCATGGTATTAGAAACCCACAAGACTTGGAGAAATTAAAAAGACTGAGGTAAATATTGAAGCAAATACTTTCAACCCGTGTTAAGTACTTATCCTAGGTAATAGTAAATACATACTCGTAATGGGACATGTCAACATAGAAGGGGGTCATGTCTCTATTCATGATAGCAATGTCACACACTCCAGCATGGAGTAGGGCACAGTCATAACAGTGCCTGTTGAGACACTAGTACATGTGATGCGTCTGATCCTGGCACTGTGCAGACAGCTGACAATGGTCTTTTTGTTCAACTGAAAAAGTTTGGACATCGCTGTCTGTAAACGTGCACTTACCTGTGACCACTACATGTTTGACTTCACCTGGGGAACATTAATTTTGGACATGGCATCTGCCCACATGTTCACAGGAATAACGATCTGTGCCTTCCCATTGTTCCATACAGATTTGTAATCCTTCCACAGTCACAGCGACAGACAATAGAATCACAGACGTCAACTATTAAATTATTGCTGTTACTGACATTTACCTTTAAATGCATTTTGAAATTCCTGACAATGATATGCATAAGTCTGAACGCTCAGAGATGAATACATGCTGGGGCACAATCTGCAGACACAGGCATCTTCTTGAATTGCTATCAGTTTCCTGTTGTGAAATGCTATTTAAAGGCCATTAATCAACTTAAAAACAGTTTACTAAACATTACCATTTTACCCTATGCTGCATATGTAAAACTGTCAAGAGGTGTTTGCTCTCCCTCAACCCTTGACTGTGCTGAATGCTTTGAAGTGGAGAAAAAGCAAAATGCTCGCTTTGCTTTATACTTCTGTCTCCAGTTGAGAATTTCAACACAAGACCTCTCTCACCCGCCTAAATGGCTTCCTGGTATTTAATCCTTTCCGAGTCACCTTGACTTGATAGTTCTGTCCCCGCTGTAAAAACAAATTCTACATAAAAGCGATATCTAACATATCAAATGGCTTTCTCATCAGTAACTCATTTGGTAAGGGACCCTAAGACCTGAGGAAAAGTCAACATTTCAAAAGGTGAACTTGACAGAAGCAAATATTAGGTTAATAGGAGGGTACTAGGCTAATGGCCCTGGAGCCTTTACAAACCTAGCCCATAGGAATACCCTGGCATTGTGCCACCCGCCATTAGTTCCCAGTGCCTCTGTCGAGAGTACAGGCAGTGGGGTGATCCCCAGGGTGAGTTGTCTATTTCCTATCCACTCAAGACTGCTTTTGAAGAGGGCCGGTGAGGTGCTCTGGCTTAACATGTATGGAAAGTCTATTCCATAGCATGGGCAGTCCGAGTTACAAATCTGTCCCTCCAGCATGGTTCTCTTGATTGTGGTAATGAGTCTGGTCTCTGGAGCATGTGGTGCAGAGGAATTGGGAATTTCCTTAGATGTAGCATTTCTAACAGAGCTGGATCAGACATGGCATGGTAAGTCGAGCACAGATAGTCTCCAAGTAGCAAATACGAGACAGAGAATTGGAGTTTTTTTTTTTAGTCTGTCCATATAAGACAAGTGTTTAAGGCCTAGGATCATCTTTGTGAGGTGCTTTTGAGGCCTCTCCAATTGCTGGTGTCCAGTGAGGTACTTGCCAAATGTGGCACTGTACTTAATGATTGGCATAATGAGGGAAGAGTAGAGCAAGACAATGACCTCTTTCTTCCTGGATGCAAAGCCATTAGTAATGAGCTGTGCCACATAGGACATTTTGACCACAGTGGCAATGTGATGGTCAAAAGAGAGGTTGCTGTCAACCTGTGATCCCTGACCTCTTATACCGCTTTCTGTGTTGAGTGGATTACCATCGATGTGGTAATTCATGGGAATAGAGTTTTCCCAAAGAGGATGACGACATTTTTTGGCATGGAACTTAATTCCATGATTCTGACACCAGTCGTTGGTCTCAGTGAAGCCTTTCTGCAGGATGTCATCACTTGGGGAGTTAATAGCTCCCCAACTTGCACTCATCTGATAACTTTGTCAGCGAAAGTCCCTTCGTGTTGGCCTATACTTCAAAGAAGTAGATACCAAACAGGAGAAGACCCAGGACCGAAGCCTGTGGAACTTCACTTGTGACTGGTCGGCAGTCTGACTTGGAGTCAGCTACTTTCACACTGTGGATTCTGTAAGCCAGTTGGCAACCCACCTTGTGATATAGGGGTTGATTCCTAGCTTAGTGAGGTTTTCTATGATTCCTCATTAGGGAATGGTATGAAAGGCCTTGGCCAGAACAAGGTAGGGAGTTTTTTTTCAGACTTGGGACTTCACCTTATTCCACATCAGGTTCTTCCTTCTGATGTAGGAGTTTATAGCAGGGGACCACCAGATTGGCTTCTTTTTTGGAGGAGAGCGTCTTGGTTCTATTGGGTATTCCAAGATCCATACATTTGTGTACGTGTTTGTACAAGGCATTGTTGTATGATTGGGTGGTCATGCAACTATTTTTCACTTGCATGGGTGCAGTTAAGTTAGCCACCTCTGTTTTTAGGAGCCCAAAGTTAGCTCTGGAGAAGTTTTTCTTGATGGTTACCCTTGTGGGGGGAGGGATGTGGATTTCCAAGGTGATTAGTTTGTGGTTGGATCAAACCAGGGAGGACTATTGGTGTAGAGCAACAGTCACCAATATTAGTAATGACCAGGTCAAGGATGTTGCTACCTGTAGTAGGGGGTAAGAATGAGCTGGTCCAGGGCATAGGAATTAATGAATTCCAGGAAATTTTGGGCAGGTGTATTGGAACAAGAGTACTTTTCCCAGTTAATGGAGGTGTAGCTTACGTCGCCCAGTATGTGTTAGTTTGGACCCTAATATTCTTCAGGGTGCTTAGGAATGTGGAGTATGAGTCATGGGACATGGTTGGGGACCTGTAGCAGGCTATGACCTGAATCAATGTCTTACTTCAGGTGCAGCTAACAATGGGCATCTCTGATGCATTATGTTGGGTTACCAGTCTGGAGGTGTGTGAATCCTTTACGAATATGGAAGCACCACTGCCTTTGCAGCTTCGGTCCAAGTTCTGGGGCAGAAAGGTGTGGAATGAGTTATAAACTGGTACTGCAGGAGTACTTTCTGCTGCTTTGAACCAGGTCTCTGTTACAGCAGAAATGTCGATGTTCTCCATTTTAAGGAGTGCTTTGAGAGTGCATTTTGAGATTTAGACTTCTAGCATTGAGCAGCATGACCCTCAAATTGCATTTGTTTGAAGCTGTTATGGCAGAGGGAAGTCCTACTGCCTACCAGTGGGACTGGTGAGCATTGTACTGCCTATCTAATACTAGAAGAGTGGTTTCCAGCTCTGCAATTGTAATTTTATTAGCCTTTTTGGGCTGATTTCTATCCCTTCCAACTTTCTGGCTTAAAAACGCATGTGTTTGCATATTTTTCACATCGTGCAGCACTACGAGGCTACAGTTAAACTATTCCAGGTGCCAGAAAGTCTGTTCTTCAAATTTTCCCTTAAAACTAGCTGGTTTCTCAGTAGTAGCACTAAAATCTGAACCCCTGTGACTAGCACTTTCTCTAGAACCTGCTGTAAAGCTCTAGGAAGCCTGAAACGGATACAAGCACTCAGCTCTCCTTGTCAATAAGGAGAAATTAATCATAGGCACTAAACAGCCTACAATTGCAAAGTACCTTGCAAAGGTAAGGGAAAACAGCTCTTAAACCTTACAAAAAAAGCACCTAAACAGGCATGTCCAAGGGTCAGCTTCCGGTGATTTCTCCTGTCCACCTGGTGAATCTGGGCATACTGAGGCAATGCAGCAACTCTCTCATGTACACAATCCTCTCCTCCTACCACCCAACACTACAACCTGCGAGAGATGCACTTACATAGCCAAACTGGAAGCAAAGCTCTCTCCAGTCAAGACTGCTAGACAGTCAAGAGGAGAAGGCTAATACCTGCATTACACCTCTAGCAACTCATAGCCCTTCAAAACCCACACCATCAACTCTCACTCATAGCAACACCAAACCCACATATGCGGAGGCCCTTAACATTAACCCTGCCCAAGCAACAAGGACCTCCTAAGCCAAAATGCAAACAAACACCAGTTACAACCAAAGTGACACAGCTCACAACACCAGTGTGCCACCCAACAACAGCCCCTAAGGCAAGACAATGTACCCAACACTTTAGTCATAGGTGACTCTATAGTCGGGTACACTGATGTCTCACTCACCAGGCTGAAGGAGAGAATTACACAGCTGCCTGTCGGGTGCCAGGATCCGCCACATAACGCATGCACTCAAGTCACTCCACAACAAATACGACTCTGTCATTGTCCATGCTGGAGTAAATGACTTGAGACGTACCTCCCTGGACTACATGGAGAGACATGGAAGAGCTCTTGGATCATGTGACCCAGGCAGGTATGACCCTAGCCCTGAGTACCATCCTGCCTTCGCACAGAATGATACCACTGTACAAGGACAAAATGATTGACTTCAACAATTGGCTAAGCTTCTGGTGTCATTCAAAGGGGATCCAGTATTTGTCTGCCTGGGAAGACATGACAAACCATGATGCTTTGCCAGAGATGGTCTGCACCTGTCACCCCTGGGACTCAGGTTACTGGCTACAGCTCTTGCCACCCCTATAGTGCCTTTTTTAGGCAAGGTTCAAAGGATAAAACCACCACCATAAAAGATACAAGCATGCAAAATCTGAAGGTAATTCTACTCAATGCTAGAAGTCTAAACCTCAAAATGCACTCTCTCGAGGCACTCCTAAAAATGGAGAACATCGATATCTGTGCAGTGACTGAGACCTGGTTCAAGGCTCCAGAGAGCACCCCTGCAATACCAGGCTACAATTCTTACCACACTTTTTGGCCACAAAACCAAGATCGAAACACTAAAGGTGGAGGAGTGTTCATATTCACCAAGAATATTCACACTTCCAGGCTAGTTGCCCAACACAATGCATCTGAAATTCTCCAGGTGCAACACTAGGTAATACTGCAATCCAAATTGAAGCTTGCTACAGACTCCCACCATACCCCAAGATTCTCACTACACCTTCCTAAACATACTGGAAAATATTAAGATACAACCAAACACCCTAATACTAGGTGATTTCAACTACTCTGCTATTAATTGGGAAAACTACTCGGGTACCAACTCCTTTTCCCAACGGTTCTTGGAATTCATAAATTCCAACGCCCTGGATCAACTAATCCATTGTCCCACCAGGGGCTCCAATATCCTAGACCTGGTCATTACCAACATGGGAGATAGATGCTCCACACCAGTGGTCACCCCTTCATTGGCAGGTCTGACCATAAGCAAATCACCCTTGACATCAACATCCCACCCCCCAGTAAGGAAACCTCCTTAAAAAACTTCTCCAAAGCCAACTTCATGCTACTGAAGTCAAAAGTGACAAACTTCACAACACCCACGCAGACGGGATCTGGAAGTTCGACTGCAGAATCCTACACTAAGGCACTGTGCTAGCACAGCCACTCATGCATGAATCGTGCCATCCCAAATAGAACCAAGATGCTCTTCTCCAAAAAAGGAAGCCAATCTGGTGGTCTCCTGCTATAAAAAAAATATACAACAGAAGGAAGAAAAGTACAGTTTTGTACCTACCATAAATGTAGATGTTCGAAGATCCACATTGCTGCAGTCCTTACACTTGGGTAGTCCGCTGTCCTCGGTCGGCCCGAATATCAAAGTATAAGGCTGACGTCGGTCAAGGCGCATAAGACTGACATCAGGACGTCAGGGTACAAATGCGCATGACCGACGTCATATCCTCAGTCTTTTCTTGCCCCAGATGTCAGAAGACCCCAAAAAGAAAGGTCAAAACCAAAAGACAGCAAACAACCAACCAACCACCCTTGCACCAATAATATGTACAATATACACAATATGTACAACCCAACCCACACAACCACCTCTAACTACAGAGGGGAAGGAGGGAGGGTAAATTGGACTGCAGCAATGTGGATCTTCGAACATCTACATTTATGGTAGGTACAAAACTGTACTATGTTCTTCATCTCACATTGCTGCAGTCCTTACACTTGGGTAGAATCCCAAAGCAGAGGTAAGGGAGGATGGCAAAACTATAAAGTAGCAGGAGCTGCCAAAATGCCCTGTAAAATAGCAGTGGCAAAACCAGCCCTAGATTTAGAGTAAAGTGGAAGGTGATAATGCTTAGAGAAAGTATGCACTGAACTCCAAGTAGCTGCCTCCAAAATATCTTTAGTTGCCACCTCCCTTAAAAAAGCTGTCGAAGTGGCAGTAGCCCTAGTGGAATGAGGCCTAATCTCAGCTGGAATCTCCTTACCATGATGGGAATAACAGAAAGCAATGCAAAACCCAATCCACTTAGAAATAGTTTGTTTTGACACAGGCTTGCCCTGAGAATTCAAGGCAAAAGAAACAAATAACTGCTGAGACTGCCTGAACCCTTTAGTTCTGCTCAAATAATATCGCAACTGCCTGTGTACATCTAAAGTGTGCAAAATCTTTCCCCTTTATTTTGGGGATTTGCATAAAAAGTAGGCAAATGAATAGTTTGGTTTAAAGCCACACTAGAAACCACTTTAGGCATAAAGGAAGGATTAGTATGCAAAGATACCCTATCCTTATGGAAAATTAAGAAAGGCTCAACTGACATAAGGGCCTGTAATTCAGAAACCCTTCTTGCAGAGGTAATGGCCAACAAAAAAGCAGTCTTCCATGATAAATATTTCAACTCTGCAGTAGCTGCAGGCTCAAAAGGTTGTAGAGTGAGTTTCTCCAACACAAAATTGAGATCCCAAGCAGGAGTAGGAGCTCTACGTGGGGGTCTTATATTCTTTGCCCCTCTAAGAAATTGCTTGAACAAAGGATGAGAAAACAATGGTGGGTCACAGTCATAGTGAGCCGAAATTGCTGCAGCATGAACCTTAATAGAAGAGGACAAACCTTTGTCCAGTAACTCAGTAAGATATTGAAGAGCCACACTTAAATTAGGCTCAGAAACATCAAATTCCTTTGCTGTACTCCAAAATAAAAATCTCTTCCATTTATCTGCGTACACTTTCCTTGTACTAGGCCTCCTGGCTTCCAAAATAACATTCAAAACTTGCTGTGGAAGTTGAGACCCTCCAGGGTTCAAAACAGAATATGCCAGGCTGTTAGGTGAAGAGAGTGAAGTTTGACATTGAGTAAATGACTGTTCTCCTGAGACAGTAGGTGTGGAATCGAAGGCAAAGGCCATGGAGGCTCCTGCACCAGACTTCTCAGTAAAGGGTACCAGTGCTGTCGAGGCCAATCTGGAGCTATTAAAATCATCTTTGGCTTGTCCTGTCTGACCTTTAGGAGTACCTTTGGGAGGAGAGGCAGAGGTGGAAAGGCATACACATGAAGATTGCTCCAATTGAAAGAAAGAGCATCCACTTTCCAAGCTGTGGGATGAAACCTTTTGTGCAAAACTTTGGCAGCTGGTAGTTTAGTGGAGAAGCGAACAGATCTATGTCTGGAGTTCCCATGACACTGTCAATTTCTGAAATACATGAGGATCCAATTTCCACTCGTGGGGATCCATAATTGCCTGCTCAACACATCTGCTAAGGAGTTCTGTGCTCCCGGCAGAAACCTTGCCTGAAGATTTAGCTGTAAACTGAGAGCAGTCTCCCACAAAATCATTGCTTGCCTGCATAGAGGATAAGAATGTGTTCCCCCTTGCTTGTTGATGTACCACATGACAGTTGTGTTGTCTGTTAGAATCAACACCTGCCCTGGAAGAAGTAAATCCTTGAAAGCTATTAATGCAAATTGGACTGCTAACATCTCCAAGTTGATATGTAGATGTTGTAGTCTGGCAGGCCACGTGTCTTGTATCCACTTTCCATTTAGATGAGCTCCCCAAGCTTTGTCTGAGGCATCTGTCGTTAAAATCTGACTCTCCTCTGGCCGGGTCACAGAGAGTCCCTTGTTTAGGTGACATTCCTGAGCCCACCACAAAAATTCCTTTTGAATGCAAGGTATTATCTGAATGACAGTGTCCAAATCCTGGCAGTGCTGTGTCCATACATTTTTGAGATACCATTGTAGCTTCCTCATATGCAGTTTGGCATTGGGAAGCACCAGAATACAAGATGCCATGAACCCCAAGGCTTGAAGGACTGTCCTTGCAGTCAGCCTGGACTGATGAGACAATTGATGGAAGTAAAGGGAAAGATTCTTTTGTTTGTCCGGGGTCAAAAAGGCCATCTGGGATGTTGTATTCAGTCTTACACCCAGAAAGCACATGTCCTGACAGGGTACTAGACTGGACTTTATTTCGTTCACAGAATACCCCAGGCATCTTAGCACTGCTATCACATATTCCAAATGATGAAGTTCGTCCCTTTCTTGAGCCAGAATCAGGCAATCGTCCAAATAAGGATAAATCTGTATTCCTTTTAGCCTGAAGAAAGCTATCACTGGAGCCAGAACTTTCGTGAACACTCTGGGCGCAGTAGATAAGCCAAAGGGCAATGCAGAGAACTGATAATGAGAAGTCCCAGCCCGAAAACGCAGATACTTCCTGCAACTTAGTCTGATAGGAACATGAAGGTAAGCTTCCTTGAGATCCAGAGTTACCATCCAGTGATCTTTGCCCAGCAGAGGTAAAAGCTGTTGTAACGTCAACATTTTGAATTTGGGAATGTCCAGATAAGTGTTGAGGATAGATAAATCCAAAATTGGTCTCCACGTGTTCCCCTTCTTTGGTACTAGGAACAGGCGAGAATAAAATCCTAGGCCCACTTCTGGCAGAGGGACCGGCTGTATGGCCCCTATTTGAAGTAGCAGAGAAATTTGTTTGTGAGCCTCTATTCTTTGTTGAGGAGGAACGTCTGGCATGCCTTTGAAAGGAGGCAAGGTATGGAAATAAAACTTGTAACCTTGGTGTATGATATCCAATACCCATCTGTCTTGGGTAATTAAACTCCAATTTTCCTTGAAAAGTGCCAACCGTCCTCCCAAAGGTGCTGCCAGACGAGAAGGCTCTGGCAGCTGAAAAGGTAGGTCATTGGGCCTGTTTACGAAAGGACTGACCCCTGCCCTCACCGAAGACTGTGCAGGTGAACTCCCTGTTCTAGGCCTGAAAGAGCCCTGAGCTCTGCCCCTACCACGTCTAGATCTACCCCTAGACTGGGAATCATAAGAAGGATACGTCCACCCCTTAGTAGGCCAATTCCTACTAAACTTCGGAGGCTGAACCTGCAAAAAATCTTTAACAGTCTGCATAGACTTAGCCTTGTCTTCCATTTTCTTTAAGACTGCCTCCACAGGCGAACCAAACAACACATCAGACTGTAAAGGAGCATCTAAAATCCTTGTCTTAACATGGTCAGATAAATTCTGATCCCTCAGCCAGGCGTGCCTGCGAAGAACTGACCCAGTGGCAGCCACCCTAGACGAGGCCTGTACAGCATCAAAACCACATTGCAAGGAATGCTTACCCACCTGTTCAGAAACATATACCAAATCCTGTAATTCCTTACACTCAATACCTTCTGCCAGAGCATCTACCTTAGACTTCAATTGAGAAAGTAGATAGTTTTGGTATTTCAACATGTGAAACTGGCAATTCAATGCCCTCATAGCTAAGGTGGAAGAAGTATAGACTTTCTTTCCCCATCTATCCAAAGCCCTGGCCTCTATCTGGAGGAACCGGATTTTTTACAACAGAAGCCTTGACACCCTTAGGCCCTTGACTCACAGTTTCTGGGTCCGCCCTAGGACTCTTAAAAAGATATTTATGAGCTTCAGGCACCCTGTAATACCTATCCGGTTTAACAGGAGCAGGAGGCAAAGAATCAGGATTAAGAGTAGCCTCTGCAAACACATCTTCCACAACATCCAGAACAGGAGGTATAGCCAAAGGCCTATGCTGGGGTAAAAACAAATTCCCTAAGCCTTTTCCTGGAATCAGAGAAGTCCTGACCTTCCCACTTAAAATGTTCCCTCATGGAATGAAGAGTCTCTGAAAAAGAAAAATCCTCTGGAGGAGAAGCAGAAGGAGTAGAATCATCCACATCAGAATCAGAATAAGGAGAATACTCCTGCAAGTCTTCAGCCGAAGACTCTGAAACATCCGAAGCCTGCTCAAAACTCCCCAACTCTGGTTCCAGCCTAGGCCTCTTATCAGGAGGGGGCAAAGAACCTCTAATTAAAGTAATTAAATCTTCTGCCATTTTAAGCATATGCTTCTTGGGCACAGATCCTGATGAACTAGGAGTGACACCAACAGAAGCTAAACCTGGCCTGCCTCTGGGAGAAGCCTTGGAAACAGAAGGAGAGGGCCTAACCACCCTAGGAAGGGAGGGGAGTACGGTAACCTGAGAAGCCCCTTCAGCCTGACCTGCCTCCTGAGAGGCCACATCCTGCAATAACAAAGTCTCCCCCTGGGACTCCAGAGAAACCTCCGGCGGAACCCCCGGTTCCACCGACACCTCCAAAGAACCGGTGTCCGGTACGGACGACTCTTCTTGCCTGGGCTTAGCTGCTTTGTCTTTGCGCTTCTTTGAAGAAGCGGGCGTCGGAGCATCCGACGGCATATTATAATTGCACCGCTTCCCGAAGACTAACCTGGCACAATCTAACCTTCGCTTAATAGTGCGCTTATTAAACCTAGCACAAAAGCGACACCCAACAACGTCGTGCTCAGGCCCCAAACAAGGAATACACAAAGTATGATAATCTCTATGCGGTATCTGTTTCCCACAAGAAATACAGTTATTCACTTTTTCTGACATCCGGTAAACCACTGAGGCAAGAAAAAACTAAAATATTCCCCAACGGGGTACTTAGCCAACTTTGACTCTGTCTGAAACTCCGAATTCGAAAAATTTCAGAACGCCGAACGGCACTTGCAACACTGCTTCTGCATCAGACCATGCGGCAAAAAAGACTGAGGATATGACGTCGGTCATGCGCATTTGTACCCTGACGTCCTGATGTCAGTCTTATGCGCCTTGACCGACGTCAGCCTTATACTTTGATATTCGGGCCGACCGAGGACAGCGGACTACCCAAGTGTAAGGACTGCAGCAATGTGAGATGAAGAACATCTGTTGCAGAAAAGAGGAAAATCCCAGGATGCAAAAAATCTCCCTCACCAGCCTCAGTAAGAAGCTGAGATCCCTCAAAATCCTCAAAAGCTAGTTAAGAAAATAAATGTGCCAAAGATTCCAAAGACAACCACAAGACATTCTATAGTTATATCAAGAATCTAAATGGCACTGCTCAGATCTGCTCGGAGCTACAACAGAATGGCACTAAATATACTGATCCCAAGGATATTGCCAATATCCTGGCAGATTGATTTAGGGCCAACTTCACTCCCCTCTCACCCCCTAAAGGGCCCATCTCAATACCAAAAGATTGCCAAATTCCGATAATCACAGACACACAGGTATAAACAGCACTTTCCAAAGCTAAGAATACAGCATCCATGGGACCAGATGACATCCCAGGCTGTGTACTACATGAACTACAAAATGAACTGGCACCCCACCTAAGTGGCATGTTTAATCATAGCCTCACCTCAGGCTTCGTGCCCACTGAGTGGCACACAGCTACAGTTATCCCGATCCACAAGGGAGGATCCACCTTGGATCCTGGGAACTACCTTCCCATCAGTCTGACAAGCCTGATCTGCAAAGGCATGGAACGCATTATCAGGGAACTTATAAACAAAGACATTGGCAACCTCCAGACACTGGACCCCACCCAGTTTGGGTTTGTGAAGGGCCGATCTTGTCTCCTGAACCCGATTGACTTCTTCGAATCTGTCTCCAGAGCTGTGGACGAGGGTAAGTAGGTCCACACAGCCTATCTGGACCTCGCCAAGGCCTTCGACACCACCCCCCACTCTGGAATCATAGATAAACTAAGCTGGGCATAAATCCCTATGTCACTCGATGGGTTGCCAACTGCCTTACTGACAAAACCCAGACTGTAAAAGTAGACTCCAAATCTAGCTCCAGACAAGTGGAGTACCTCAGGGTTCAGTCTTGGGACCACTCTTGTTTGGCATCTACTTCTCTGAAGTATAGGCCAACACTAAGGGACTTTGGCTAACAAAGTTTGCAGATGACTGCAAACTGGGAGCCACTATTGAATCCCCAAATGATGTGGATATTCTACAAAAGGGCCTTACAGAAACAGATGCCTGGTGCCAGAGCCATGGGCTCAAGCTTAATGCCATGAAATGTATAGTCATCCCCTTTGAAAAAAAACATGTACCCATGAACTACCACACAGGTGGCAGGACACTAAACATCGAAAGTGTGATGAGAGACTTAAGGACACAAGTGGACAGTGGTCTCACTTGATAACCACATTGCCACAACAGTCAGAAAATCCTTCTATGTGGCACACCTCATCACTAAGGGCTTTTCGTCCTAGACCCATTATAGAGTATAATGCCCCATTTGGTATGTACCTCACAAGACATCTGCAACAACTGGAAAGGCCACAGAATCACACGTCTAAAGCAGTTGCCATATGCTGACCATCTAAAAAAAACTCCAGCTATACTCTGTGGCATATAGTCTACTCAGAGGCAATCTCTGCTTAACATACAAGGCCATGTCAAACCCTGAGCTGTTGGACATGCTCCACTTAAAGAAATCCCAATCCCTCAGAGCCACACGCTCCAGGGATCTAAACCTTATCACAATGAACAAAACATGCTGGAGGGATAGGTTCCTGACCCAGAGACTCCCCATACTCTGGAATAGACCGCCCATACATGTCAAGCAGAGCACCTCATTGGCCCTCTTCAAAAGGAACCTTGATGATTGGATGGGAGATAGGAAATTCACCCCAGGGATCATGTCAGTCGCCCTGCTAGACAGGGGCCCAGAGAAGTAAATATTATGGGAAAAAATTTCCAGGGAATTGTTATGGCTAGGCTTGCATAGGCCTTAGGGCTGATAGCCTAGTACCAACCTATGGTGGTAATTTGGTCTTTGGAACACAGCCTAAAAAAGGCACTATAGGGGTGGCAAGAGCCTTGCCCAGTACCCGGCAGCCCAGGGGTGACGGATTAAAAGTTTTCCATTTCAAATGTACTACTGGTTAGGTAACTGTGTCAAAAGATTTAAGGACAGATTTAAGCCTCAATGCATCTAATTGCTTTTTTTTTTCTATCAGAGCACCCCCACAGAAATTTGGTAACTTTCAAAATAGTCTAAAGCTTGATGAGACACATACAGAGCAGACAGACTGTGTGGTGGACAGAACCAAGGGTGAAACATTTCAATTCAAATTTGAATTGGATGCTTGCCTAAAATACATGTTCAAAACCGCAGGCAGCAACTGAAATGTGACTTAATAAACCCAAGGACATACCGTTAAATTCACGTGACCATACAATCAAGGAGTATAACTAAATAGAATTTAGCTGTATATATATATATATATATATATATATATATATATATATATATATACACATATTTGTATAGACCTTACTTATACCACAAGTATGATATATAATACATGAAAATGTATGTCAATGCAGATGTCAGTTTTTCTAGCTGCCTGGGCTTGTGTCTGCTTATTTATATGCATATATATACGTGTCAATATTTGTATACATTAGTATTTATATAGTTGAAAGGTGCTTACGGCAATAAATGTATGTGTATATTATATATATATATATATATATATATATATATATATATACACACACACACATGTACAGATGTGTGTATATGTACAGATGTGTGTATATATATATATACACACACATACACATTTACAGTGGATATTAAAGTGTACACACCCCTTTTAAAATACCAGGTTTATGTGATATTAAAAAATGAGACCACAATAAATCATGTCAAAACTTTTCCTGTCTGTAATGTGACCTATTACCTACACAATTCAATTGAAATACCAAACGAATTTGTTAGGGGCAAAAATATAAAAATTAAAAAAGTAAAATAAGCTGGTTGCATACATGTGCACATCCTTAAACTTAATACTGTGTTGAAGCAACTTTTGCTTTAATTACAGCATTCGGTCTTCTGGGGTACACACCTGCAATCAGTTAAGGAGACTCATTAACCACAAACAAAGTTCAGCTGTCCTAGTAGAATTTTCCTGACATTTACTCAGTTGCCTACAACAGCAAAAGTCATGGCTTGCAGAGAGCTTACAAAGCATCAAAGGGATCTCATTGTTGAATGGTAGTCAGAAGGGTACAATCAAATTTCCACAGCACTGGATATACCATAGAACACAGTGAAGACAGTCATCCAAAAAGTGGAGAAATATGGGAAAACAGTGACATTGTAAAGAACTGGGCATCCCTCCAAAATTGATGTCTAGGCAAAAACTGGTCAGGGAGGCAGCCAAGAGACCCACAGCAACACTGAATGAGCTGCAGGAATTTCTTCCCAGTACTGGTTCGTCACCTCACAGTTAGACGTTGCCTGTTCGATTCTCAGAGCGTCTTCTGTGTGGCGACATGCATGAATGGGCATTCCTTTGTTGAAGGTTGTGCGCTAGGCCCGGCAAGCCAGCACATCAAAATCTACTGCCAATCATTAGCAGACCGGAGTTCTGCTGTGGCGACCCCTAACTGGGAAAAGCCAAAAGAAACAAACTGGTTGTGTACTACATGCGACAAAAACCTCCCATATTCTCCATACATCTGGGATATGGGGTAGGGTTGCAAGTTGGAAGCCTTTTCTTACACAGAAAAACATCCAGGCCTGGGTAAAATTTGCAAAATACATTAAGTCTCTCAAGCATATGGGAAAATGTGTTATGGTCTGATGAGACCAAGGTTGCACTTTTTGGCCACAATTCCAAAAGGTACGTTTGGTGCAAACACACCACTTCCCATCACCAACAGAACACCATCCCCACGGTGATACATGGTGTTGGAGGTATCATGCTTTTTGGGTTGCTTTTCTTCGGCTGGAACTTTGGCTTTAGTCAAGATGGAGGGAATTATGAACATTTCCAAATACCAGTAACTTTTGGCACAAAACCTTTAGGTGTCTGCTATGAAAGCTTAAAATGAAGAGGAATTTTACCCTTCAACACAAAAAAAAGACCAGATGCATACATCTAAATAAACAAAAGAACGGCTTCACCAGAAGAGATTTAAAGTAGAGGAGAGGCCCATCAAGAGCCCACACCTAAATCAAATAGAAAATCTGTGGGGTGACCTGAAGAGGGCTGTGCACAAGATATGCCCTCACAATCTGAGGGATTCAGAGCACTTTTGCAAGGAAGAGTGGGCAAATATTGCCATGTCAAGCTGTGCCATGCTGAGACTCCTACCCAAGAAAACTGAATGTTTTAATTAAATCAAAAGGTGCTTCAACAAAATGTTAGTTTGAGGGTGTGCACACTTATGCAACCAGCTTGTTCTTTTATATATTTTTTCAATTTATATTTTTATTTTATATACATGTGTGTATGTGTAATGTGAAAATATGAAGCACTCTGGCTGAGTAGTGTCTGTTGCACATTAACAACTCAATAGATGAGCAGTTTAATATTATGATTGAAAATATGCACAAAGACAGGAGTGGCTCCAAGAAAAATTACTAATGCAGTTTTCAAGGAATAGAGAATTTCTAAACAGGTTACTGTTGAATTTGAGAAGATCATGGCAAGTTCAAAAAATGCATTAGTTGTATGCATAATGCAAGTGATAATTTCCAGTCGCTACCCCCTCCCCACAAAAAAATGTTTCACTGCATGGACTGTATAATACAGTACATTTTCAGTACTTACTTTTACTATCCCAGTATCATGGAGTCAAATAAATCTGTCTGCTGCTGGCAAACAGAATAATTCTTACTGCAGGGAGAAAGGAAGACATTTAGATTGGAAGCCCCTTCCTTACAATTCTGAGCAGTCAATTACAGTGACAGTTCTAACACCTCTGCAGTAGTGTGGGGGAGGGGGCTGTCAATTCAGGTTGGACTACAAAAGAACACCTAGAACAAAGCCCTCCAATTTAGCTTCTTCTCTCCCTGCAACTGGATAACTTCAAAGTATAGTGTAAAGGATGCCCTGAACAAAACAAATGATGGTGATTAGCAACAGAAAAGCAGCCCTCTTACAGAAGGAATACAAACCGACAGCGAGTCACATTTCCCAATACAGGTCAATGGCATTGGAATTCAGTTACTTCCTTATGTCTGGCATGAGTCATAGAAAGACTTGAAATGCTTTATGGGAAAGAGAAAGGGTTGAAGATCACATTGATGCATCAAGCCCCATCGGTAGCAATCTTGTGGTAAACATGCTAAAATTACAAATAAAGCACTTGGACTGATTTTGAGGTGTTTACATAGGTCTGGAAACAGTTTTATGTTTTAGTTCTAGGGTGGAGGTGGTTTTTTTTTTTTTTTTTTTTTTTAAGTCCGTCAGGGTGGTGGGAGGTGGATGCAGTTTACTTTGTGAAATACAAATTCAAGAAATTAACTGTATAGATTGGTTCTGCTCATCCATCAGAGGAAATGGAAACCAGTTATCTATTGCACCCAAGTAAGTCAAATGTTAGCCTGATCCCAGAAAAGACTTGTGTCCATATGTTCACATTTTAACATATCTACTGTTAAATGTACTTCAACTCATGTATTTTTTTACATCTTGATATGTTAAATTAATTTATTGTAACTTATTCTGTTTAGCATGTTTAGTAGTCCATGTCCATCTAAGGGCCGCAGTGGTGCAGCAGTTAGCGCTGTCACCTCACAGCAAGAGGTTCTCCCGTTCGATTCTCTGGAGTGCCTTCTGTGTGGAGTCTGCATGTCCTCCCCATGGTCGCATGCAGGTAGGTAGGTGCATGCATGAATGGGGGTGCCTTCTTTGAAGATTGGGTGTCGGGCTGGCAACTCGGCACCGTAAAAATCCCCTGCCAATCATTAGCGGACCAGAGTTCTGCTGTGGCGACTCCTAACCAGGAAAAGCCAAAAGACATTACTTACTAGTCCATATTCATCTAATTAATTTCTCTGCAAGACATAATTAGAAGGGAAACAGACTGCTGCATTTTCATATGTACTGGAACAGACTGAGATCAGGACAGTGAGAGCGATGTGCGAGTGAATGCATGTATGAATGAGGTGTGTGGTTTTGTGTGGGAGAATGCGTAGCCTCATTCCCAAGTCACAAAGCCAACACATACATGGGCAAAATGTGTAGACAGCTTTTTCTAGTAATTGCACATCGCATTAATATCTGCATATTTTGTACAGAACATATACTGTATTTTAACAATATGCAGCCAGCTTTAAGAAATTAGTCTAATTGCCAGCTAGACTTTACAAAGGACTGAATGACCAAGTCAGAATCAAGGAGCACAACAGTTGTTACTGCTTAACTGAATACTGCGCTATTGTAATATAATCAGAAGTTTTCTGTGATGGTAAAGAAAAACTTCAATTCATCAACTTAAGACAAATGCTCCACTGCTTGCACTCCTAGCATTTATCAACCCGTTCTTTGTTCTTAGCATAGCTCTCATCATCTTAGCACACTAATTTGGACAAAGCCAAAAATAATGGAGGGACAAAGCCTCAAAAATAGGGAGAAATTTTAAATACTGCTCTTATAAACTTAGGGAGGTGCTAGAATGAAAGTTCTTGCGTTATGTAGCATTTTCTTAAGTACACAAAGTCTGAAACTCAAATGACTGCCATTAGTGTAGTGAATTAAGTCTTCATTGATTTGCCACAAAAAATTTTATGAGGCACAGACCAAAAATGACAAACCTGGACATTCTGCGAAATCTAAACAGTTGAGAAGTATGGAACTTCTCAGCACAACCAAGTGACTTAAGTTGCTTCTGGGGCACATTTGTAAAATGCATTCTCATGCCATGTAGTACAAAAGCAACAAATCTCAATAGCTTCAGGAAGGATTTTGGTGTCAGCCATTCAGCAAGAAGATTGTTCCTTTTCTGGTGTAAGGAAATGATTAATTTTTAACAAAGCAGAAAAAAAGTTAAAGTCCTGCAATCACAGCAAATTAAACATGGAAACAAAATCACTAGGGAGCTATGGGCTTCAGAACTTGAAATTAAAAGCTTGGCAGCAAATACATAACTGATGTTGAAGGAACTGCAACACTTTACAAATGCTGTGCAGAGGGTCACTCATAGAAAGGTCATGTTACTTGCCTTCAGAATGATTAGTTGGATCTAAAAAAAAAAAAATCAGCACAATGGGTGGAAACCATACATTTCACTGCAAAACAATTACTCTGAAGCTCGACTGCAATGTTCACGTCACTAAATGGATTAGTCATTCGAAAAATGATAGACGAGTGGCATTGTGTGCCCACCCTACAGGAAAAATCACTGCAGGCTGTTTGTACTCTACACAAAAATGAGCCCATGACATCAGTATTACATATATACATCACACACACAAATTTGCTGTTCTGCTCAGGAAATGCAAGATATAAAAAGTATGCCCATGACAGTGGGGTAGATGCACGTGCTAGATAAGGTGCAACTTTGTTGATGGAGGACATGTGATGTAACGTAATTCAGAAGAACATTTTGTCAATTTGTTTTATTTTACATTTACCAGGATGGTCTGACTGGGACAGTGCTCACTTTCAGCAGAGGCCCATGGAGAAAAGCTCCAGTTTAGGCTTACATACAAATCACAAGTAATAGAAATTAAATAAAATTGACAAAAAAATGAGTGAACACATTTACAAAATAAAAATGTAAAAAATAGATTGTATCAAATGGAACAAAACTTTAAACACTGGAATAGAGAAAAATATATGGTTGAATTTATATATGTGGAGGAACACAATTAGGAAATTAAGCAAAGAGAATAACTTAAGTAGTGCATAGTTAGTAATACTGTGGTAAGAGTTGCCACTAGGAATGCAACTACCTATAGAGTAGTAGAGCTGTTAGAGGTAATAGTAACGTCTTTTGGTTTTTCCCGGTTAGGGGTCACCACAGCGGAATGCCAGTCCACTTATGATTGGCAGATCTTTTTACTGTGCCGAGGTGCCAGCCCGACACCCAACCTTCAAAGGCACGCCCATTCACACACACATGCATCTGCATGTCTAAGTCACTCAACCGCAGGGAGGACATGCAGACTCCACACAAAAGGCACTCCAGCCAAAAATCGAACCGAAGAACCTCTTGCTGTGAGGCAACCACTCTAACCACTGCACCATCGCGGCTCACAGTAGTGCTGTTAGAAGGGATACGTTAAAAGAGTTAGCATTACTTATACAATTTGGCTGTACATACCAAGTTAATAATTAACCTGGAGTGTTACAAGTGTCTTGAGAGATATTTTGACATGATTAAGATTCCTTATGGATCCAATACTATGTGGAAGGATATTCCAATTTTTAGGAATAGAGAGTTGCCTGCTGTATTGGATACTTTGGTTACTTGGAGTAAGTTTTTGTTAAATGATCAAAGAGTACAAAATGTTGAGTAGGGCTGTAGAAGATATTTTAGGGAAGTTATGCTGCCAGGATTGTGCATTATTTTGTGAGGCATTAACTGGTTATAGTTCACAATATGAGGTAGTTCCAACCAAGAAAGATTTTTTTTTTTTTTTTTAAGCATTGACAGGGATGGGTTGAATGTGTGGAATCTGTTGCAAATTTGGCATTATTATAATACGATTCTAATTTACTTAATTCTGACTGAGGCTGGTAAGTATGGGGGATACATATAAGCAAGGAGAGAAGGTAGCTTCTAGCTATGGCTATTCTTAGTGTCTTTAGAATTTGTTTCTATACATCGTTCCCATAACCTTTTTGATTGTTAGAAATGTGCATGCCAAATTTTAGTCTGTTGTTGCTTACAACACCCAACAGTTTTGTTTGGGAATCTGGGAAAGTATTATTGGCAGTGACATAAAAGTTAGCTGTGAGGAAATTATAACAGTTAATGAAAAGCAGACAAAATGAGGAAGTGAATATAAAGGAAACAGGTTGGGCCCTTGGTATGAAAGTCAGTAGGGTAGGAAAGAATAGTTGTATGGGACTTGGAAAATACAAGTACTCTGATATGTGAAGCAAAGGTGAAAGTGATGAAATTTGAATGACAACTTTGTTCAGATGACTTTCTAAATGTGTAGTATGAAATGACAGTGTGGTAAGGGAAATGAAGGAAATGGTAATTGTGCATGTAAGGCAGAACATGAAGGGCTTTGTTTGCTAGATGGTTTAGATGCTGTCAAATACCATGGATTTGATGAGTCACAGCTATGACTTCAGCGAAGCAAAATCATGAAATGCAGAGGATGATGTTAAACTGGGAGTGATTAGGATGTGCCTGTTTTTTCCTAATATGCCACAATATCCATTAACACCAGACTTCACTAGTTGCCAAACACCAGCAAAAAGTCTTAAACTCACTAACCCAACAGGGCAGGGTCAGTCTCTCACCGCAGACTGACCTTTGGCCTCCAGACCGCTAATAAAATCCAGGTCATCAGCAGCACAAGTCAGCGCCTTGCACCACACTATGAAGCCTGTCCATAAATAATTGGACTTGGTATTCCAAGAGAAAAGGCGTACGGTACTGATCTACAAGTTTCAGCATGCATGACTACAAATGTATATAAATCACAGTAATGTTTATACTCTTCTTGTGAAGGACTAATTCTCAAAGGTCAAGTAAGGTGAAAGACCAATGAAAACAGTGTTAGTATTAACCAAGTTATAATATATTCCCTACCTGATTACATTTCTGAAACATCTCACCTGGTACTGTAACTGAGTAGGTCTTATATCTGGTAAGATGTATCCTTATATTATCTGATCCACGCTTGAACCTTCCTTAATTATACTTGCTTGTCTTGTATGATAAATTGTGAAACAGTGAATTCCAAACTGAAATAGACGGGAAAAGTGTTGCAACTCATCTTTCTCACAAAATTATACTTGATCTCACTTCCTGCTCAGCCACTACATTCCAAGTCAACATCTTTAATCTTCTGACAGAGCTGCTTAACATGTATAAGCCGTACAAAAACTATGGTCAAAGTCAGTACTTGCAGTGTATAGCAAAAGTCTGGAGTACAATCCCTGCATCAAATCAGGGCAATATATCACGCATTTAATTAAGATGCAACTAAAAATTCCTCTCCAACTCCTGGCTTTGCACTTGATGCTTTCCTGGCTACAATTTCAGCTCCTACTCTAATACCTATATGCATCTATATTCTCCTTTTCCTTGCTTTTATTTCTGTTAATCTTATTTCCCTCACTTTTAATCTTACTTTTACTCATTTCTCCTACATCCCATATCTACCTCACTTATTACTGCTAATAGTTTTTCTCACTCGCCCTTCTCTACATCTCCTTATCCACCATTTGAATTTTCCACTTTGACATTCACTTTGTAAGCAAACTCTCACCCTCAAACCCAGATCATGGTCAAATGGAGCCCTCAGCAGAGCAATGGATCACCCCCCACAGTAATTCCAGTGTCCCATTACTTGGCTAGGTCGCCTCAGTTACCACACACTGTTCAGACATGCAGTGTGCATACTATTTTTTTCTTTACTAAAACAATTAGACATTTGGATTTAATTTAAAACTTACTTCAAAATTTTATATCATTTACACAAATAGCCATGTGCTAAACAAAATACAGTCTCACAATGAAAACAGACTTACCATGAACAGTAAACTTTTCTGCCCTTGAAACTCATTCACTGAAGCTCAATTGAAACCCACCTTCATGGTAAATGCACCTGGCCAGTGGCAGATTAAGTTTACCTTTGGGCTGTTTTCAACCATAGTCACCTTCCACACATTGTTAGGGCCATGCATACAAGCATGTGTTCTTTGCTTCACCTTCATGACTATTAAATTATATTCCTTGCATAATACACCACCACTTGCTAGAATGCATTTTAAACTTGTAGTTTTGAATATTTTTCCAGTAAGCAATGAAACAAAAATGTATGAACCAATGACAAAACTGCTCATTTCACAACATTTAAACTACAGAAGGCCACTCAAACTTCTGTCATTACAATCAACCAATATCAGGGAATACGCAAAATCTGTGCAGAAGTCAGTCATCCAAATAATTCCAAATTAAAGAGATGTATAACTAATGAAAGGGTTGCTGCTGGCAAACATATTTCAGTGTTTCATCTACAAATTCAGTGGCTGCTGCCCTTGAAGAATAAACTGCCTATGTTGCATAAAAACATGGTAAACTAGTAATATTGTAACAGGGAATGGCTGGCAAACCAACAGGTTCAGTTACTGGACAGCTCAGCCAACGAAGGATACACTCAGGAATACAAGCACCCTCATTTCCCCTTAAAGTGCACCACAGTATCAGCAATCTACCTATCAGGGGAGCAGAACCCACAACTTTCTGCACCATTTGTGTTGATATCTTGTGCATTAAACTCATTTAAAAGTCACGTATTAGATTCCACCAACAATGTATTTTGTCAACTTATTTCTCATTCACAGATTCTTTAGATTGGGTGTCCACTATGAGGCCTTAGACAGTACATATTTCCTGCTTGCAGATGTGGTCTTTTCTGTCTTGTCCAACAGCGACTTCAAACATTCAAGTGATTTGCTGCTCAATGTGAGAGATGGGATAAAAAAAAATCAACTCCAGCAAAAAAAAAAAAAAAAGTGTTTTGCTCTTTTCAACTGCGTTTGTGAGATGGGGGCAGCGGCTGCAGTCTTGCAAGTGTTGACACAAGAAATCTGGGCAAAGCTACAATAATAATGGGGGGACAGACCCCCAAACAGGGAGATTTTAAACATCGTTCCTATAAACTTAAAGTTGCTGGAATGACAGATTTTACTTATATATTTTCTGAAGGACATGAAGTCTGAAACCCAAATGTCTGTCACTTAGTATTTAGTGACTTCAATCCTCAATGATTTGACAAAACCCCAAGTTTTATGAAGAGTGGACCAAAACAAGAGGCAAAATTTGGATATTTTTGTTTTATACAAGTGCAACCAGGGACGAGATTTAATGCACATCAGAAGTTTTGAGTTTGTATGCATAGAAATTTACGGATGGTGAAATGGTTGAAATTTATTGACTGGCAAGAGTTTTTTTTAATTCAGGTATTTTATTTTTATTCAGCAGCATCTGATTTAACAAGGACAAGTTCCTAATTAAAAACCCCCCCAAAATTAAGACAGTGAAGAAAGTGATACTAGTACGCAAGTGTTGCTTTGCCCATCCCCAGTACGTCAGCAGCTGATACCCTGTCTTGTACCTTAAGTAGCACTGTTTTTTTTAAAGCTAAATTAAAAACTATTTGCCACTCAGATTTATATCCAGTGAAGACAATAAAACTGCGTCTCATGTAATTTGTGGCAAAAAAAATTAACAAAACTATGGTTCCAAGTAAATTAAAGAACTTTGCAAATTAAACACTCACTTGTGCAAACGGCTGGTTGAATAGTTTAAAAGACTTGTATTGGATAACACTAATCAAGCAAAAAAGATGGACTAAATTTGTAACTAGCAGACAAAGCCCAAGACGCTAGCTAAGCAATTGCAGAAGTTGTTGCTAAAAATGAAATCTCAACTGCAGAATCTATTTTTACCAGTATGCCATAAAACCGTAAATGGTTGACTAGGAAAAGGAGGTTTAAAAATTCTGTCAGGTAACACCATTTGTCGATGTATTCAGGATTTGTCCCAAGATTTTGAGTTGCAAGTGATTTCTCACAGGTTTGCCAGTCAGCTGGATGAATTAACTGATGTCACTGGCAAAGCTTAACTTCTAGCATTCAGTAGATTCATTTATAGAGATTATAGAAGTTTGTCGACCACGCCTGGAAATGAGGGGCCAGGATATTTATGTTAATTACTTCATTTCTCATAACTTGTGGGATTCCTGCATCAGTATTTGTACAGATGGTACCCGCTCTGTCAGGAAGTGTAAAAGGATTTGTTACACTGGCTCAAAAACAGAATTCTTGAATTTTTACTCTGTTTCCTCCACAGAGGAGTACTAGCTTTAAAATCACTGGTACCCAAGCTGAAAAACATACTAGATGAGACAATTATACAAATAGCAGGCCATTACATTCAAGTTTGTTTGCAGCACTATGTTACTCAATGGCAGCTTCTCACAGACAATTGTTACTGCATACAGAAGTTAGGTGGTTATGTTGTAGAGTTCTTTCAAGATTTTATGAACACTGACAATCTCAGCACATTTTCTCAGTGATGAACTTTGGTGCAATAATGTTGCACTTCTTGCCGATTTACTTCGATCTTTGAACACACTTATGCAAGGAGTATGTGAAAATATTTACTTCCAAAAAAATTAATGCTTTCAAAGAAAAACTAATGCTTTGGGAAGAGAATCAGAAAAGAAAATACAATAGAAATGTTTAGAGTTAACAAAAAGATGCAAACTGGACGGAAATCTTATAGATCTAATTTTACAAACTATTACTTAGTACAAATATTGAAAATTATTTTCCCTCAGTTGACATCCTTGGATTGCATTAGAGATCAGTTTGTATTAAGTGCATGCAAACTGGAAAATTTAAATATTACAGAAGAGGACGAGTTAACAGATAAAAAATGAGAGGATTAAAACTTAAACATTCAGATACTACTTCATTCTGGTCATCTCTTAAAAGTGAATTTCCCAATGTTACAAAAAAAGCAAGAGACGCACTTCCTTTCTCCACGTCATTTGTGGCAATCAAGCTTTTCCCACAATGAATAATATTAAAAATAGACTGCGAGTGGAAACCCTGCAAGATGACTTAAGAGTACGCCTGTCCAAAATTTGACCTTGCACAAAACATTCCTAAATGTCAAACTGACATCTTATTACATATTAAACGCATGTAAAGAGAGAAAGATTTTTTTTAAATCAAAATTACACATTTGTCAGTTCGGCAATACATTTTTTGGTGTGCCACAAGATTTTTGTAATTAGTGTGCACACCACGAGACAAAAAAGGCAGAAAATCATCAAAATAAAGTTATGTCCTTACCGGGATGTTCCATTTGTTCAACTTCATTCCATTAACCTGTGGGAATACAATTCCAAAGGTCAGAGCCAACTGGTCACCTTCTTCCAAGCTAGAGACTCCTGACTTGTGCTCCTACCTACCCATAATGCTCCACAGTACCACAAATAGAGTTTGACAACAAGAACATATATCATCCCTTAACCATTAACTAGAATACAATAGTATGAGGATCAAATGTACAGATACAAGTAAAGAACATCAGTAACTCAAAGTAGTAAGTTTCCAGGTAACTTCTACTAGGCTACCCGAACAAACTTTTGGATAGGGGAATGGGGGGGGGGGGTTAATGGAATGAAGCTGGACAACACAGATGGGTCGTTACTGTAAGAACACAACTTTGTCATATGTTGTCCACTTCACTGCATTAAACTGTGCATTCCCCAGCTACTATAACCCAGGGTGGCCATCAATGAAGGAAATTCCAGAGTACAGCAGAAACAAAAGCACTTCTACACCTGGACATAATGTTCAATCTGTAATGCATAACAAAAGTATGGTGTTTGACCAAGTAGCTGCAGCATGAATGTCAATAGAAACCTTAGACTAAAAGGCTTGAGATGTGGCCATGGACCTTGTAGTGTGTGCCCTTATTGGACCTGGTAGAGGAATACCTTTGGAAGAATAAATGTAATAGTAGTCTTCCAACCATCTAGCCAATGTAACTTTGTCACTACTTTAAACTTTCTTGGCGTTCGAAAAGGAAACAGCTGATCGCACTTCCTGTAGTATTTTTTTCTATGGTGTGTAAACAAAGCAGTCTATGAACAAAGCATGTGTAACATGTACTCCCCTTTGTTCTGATACCAAGGAAAAAATACTGGAAGATTAACAGAATGATTAATGTTAGCTTCTTTAGCCACCGTGGGTAAGAATGAACTCATACATAGGGCAACTGGCTATGAAAAACTAAACATGGAAATTCTGCAGAAAGAGCCTGGAGTTCAGACTCTCTCCTGGTCGAGTAAATATTTTCCAGGAGAGAAATTTCAGATCTACAGTGGTTGATGGTTCAAACAAGGGTTAGGCTAAGCGTTGCAGAATCATAGTAAGTTCCCAGAGAGGCGTACGGTCCTTTATTGCAAGTCAGAGCAGAAAGATGCCCTTAACAAAAGCCTTACACAATTTTGACGAAACTAAAGAGTCAAAACTAAAGTGGAAGATGGAAATGGCAGTAAGTTGAAACTTGACTTAGAATAACTAGCACCATCTTTGAAAAGGGACGGCAGAAAAGGCTTGTACTACTGAAACCAGAGTTGTAAAAGGATCTGTTTTTTGTTCAGCCCAAAAGAAGAATCTTTTCCACTTACTTTTGTAAACTTTTCATAGGTTGGTACTAGGCTATCAGCCCTAGGGCCTATACAAACCTAGCCATAACAATTCCCTGGGTATTTCTTCCCACACTATTTACTTCCCTGGACCCCTATCTAACAGGGCGACTGACGTGATCCCCGTTCAAGTGGAAGCTCGATGGGATGAAATCACAATTTCTCAAACTAAGGAAGACAGCCTGGGAAGACCTACCCAACATCTGAAGTGGAGAAACCATGCTGTTAATTTCAGACATGGAATGTTGGGATGTGGCTATCCCGATGGATGAGAAAGTAGATCTGGACTCTGATCCAACTTCAAAGGGTGGCAAACCAGAGGACACCAAAGAAAGGTGAACCAGGTTTGTCAAGCCCCCAAAGGAGCAATGAGGATCCCTTTGCTTCGCAACCTGAAAAGCTTTCTGCAAGAACTTGGGAATCTGAAGACCAGAAAAGGCAGAGGGTAGACCAGAGGGCCAATCATGTACCACAGCATGCCTGCAGGACTATCCCTGAGGAAGGATTAAGGCAAAATACTTGCTGCATTTGTTGCCAAAGGGATGCAAGTCACAGCAAGGATAACACCATTTTTGGAAGATGGCATCTGCCATGGACTGATTCAGGGACCACTCACAAGGCACCAGTAGCAATCTGAGTCTATCTGGTAGAATACCAGATAGCCCTGGAATGTGTGTTGCTACTAGAAAGTGGTTAGAAATCCCCCACTGTCAGACCCTCATTACTTTGACAAAGGGGGGGTAAGACTTGGTTCTTCCTTGTTCTGCTGTTCCAAACCACTGACATTGTTTGGACTGCAATAGTCCCCAGAGGAAGAAAGCAGTCTAGTTCCTGCAATGCTAAAACTGCTCATCTTGAAAACACTGATGTGCAGCTTGGTCTCCTAGGGCGTCCATGCACCTCTGACCATCCAGCCCAGACAATGCCCCCCCCCCCCACCTGAAAGTACAGTTTTGTACCTACCATAAATGTAGATGTTAGAGTGCTAATACAGCTGCAGTAATCACAGATGGGTTTTCTGCCATCAGGCAGGTCCTCGGTCGGCCGAATTCCAAAGTCTAGGTCCGGCGTTGGTTGTTGTCACTCTTTCCTGACGGCAGTGCGACAGGGGTATATAAGACACAGCCGACGCCATTTTCTTCAGTCTTTCTTGCCCCAGATGTCAGGTGCCCCCAGAAGGAAGGCAATACATAAATTATATATATAATCATGCAATGCAATATAATCAAAAATCAGTAGTTGCAAGCAAATACACCATAGAAGGATAACCCAATCAGGTTGTATGAGGAGGTGTTAGCCACTAGGCCTTTACCAAGAAGGGAAGGAGGGAGGGAAACCTGTACTGCAGCTGTATTAGCACTCGAACATCTACATTTATGGTAGGTACAAAACTGTACTATGTTCATCGTGCATACAGCTGCAGTAATCACAGATGGGTAGAATCCCAAAGCTACGCACAGGGTGGTAGGCACTAGGTGGAACTGGGAGGAGCCAGAATGCCCTGCAACACAGCAGTGGCAAAGCCTGCTCTAGTTTTGGAGTATAAAGGCAGGTGGTAGTGTTTAGTGAAGGTATGCACAGAACTCCAAGTGGCTGCCTCCAAAATATCTTTGGTAGGGACTCCTCTGAGGAAGGCTGTAGAGGTAGCTGTGGTCCTTGTGGAGTGGGATCTGATGCCTGTAGGAACAGATTTGCCATGATAGGAGTAACAAAACGTATGCAGTGGCCTATCCATTTTGAAATTGTCTGTTTGGAAATTGGCTTCCCTTGAGCTCCTACAGCATAGGACACAAAAAGTTGTTCTGATTTCCTGAAAGGCTTTGTTCTGTCCAAATAGTAACGTAGCTGTCTATGGATGTCTAAGGAATGTAGCAGCCTTTCCCCTTTGTTTTGAGGATTGGGGTAAAAGGTAGGTAAGTGTATGGCCTGATTTAAAGCTACCCTGGATACTACCTTAGGCATAAATGACGGGTTGGTTCGTAGGGAAACCCTGTCCTGATGGAAGATGAGAAAGGGCTGCACAGCCATGAGGGCTTGTAGTTCCGAAACCCTACGAGCTGAGGTAATGGCCAGAAGGAAAGCTGTTTTCCAGGACAAATATTGCAAATCTGTTGAGGCAGCTGGTTCAAAGGGAGGCAATGTTAATTTTTCTAGAATGTAATTAAGATCCCAGGCTGGTATTGGTTGTTTCCTTGGAGGTCTTATATTCTTAGCCCCTCTGAGGAACTGTCTTAAAAGTGGGTGAGAGAATAAGGGTGGATCAGTGTTGTATTCTGCAGAAATGGCTGAGGCATGAATTTTGATGGAGGAAAATGAAAGTCCACTGTTCAACAGCTCAGCTAGATACTGAAATATCCGAGGCAAATTCAGCTTTCTAGGATCCTGGCCTTTTTTCTCATTCCAAGCGCAAAACCATTTCCATTTTGTGGAGTAAGCCTTTCTAGTAGATGGCCTTCTGGCCTCCAAAATGGCATCCTGCACCTCTTTGGAGAGTAGGGTCTGTTGTGGTGTTAAGAAATTTTCCATGCAGCCAGATTTGAGTGTTTTCAGCTGACTGAAGAGTTTTGTAGCTGTGCTGAGTCAGTAGAAGAGGCATTAGAGGTAGGGTCCAGGGAGGAGTATGTGTTAGGCTCCTCAGGAGTGGGTACCAGTGTTGTCTTGGCCTGTCTGGAGCAATCAGTATCATCTTCGGTCTGTCTGCTCTTGCTTTCAAGAGCACCTTGGGCAGAAGAGGCAAAGGTGGGAAAGCGTAAACTGTCCATGCTGCCCAACTGAAAGAAAGGGCATCCACTCTCCAGGCCTTTGGATGAAAGGTCCTTGAACAGAACTTTTTCAATTGATGATTCTTGTGGGAGGCGAAGAGATCTATGTCTGGCCTTCCCCACGCTTGGATTATCTTTGTAAACACTTGAGGATGCAACTTCCATTCGTGTGGGTGTGTCATATTTCTGCTTAGATTGTCTGCCAGCGTGTTTTCCAATCCTGGCAAGTACTGTGCTTGAAGTTCGATTTGCCATTCCAGAGCCAAGTTCCAAAGTGACATGGCTAGCCTGCACAGGGGGTATGAATGTGTTCCTCCTTGTTTGTTTATGTACCACATTACTGTGGTGTTGTCTGTTCTTATCAATTGCCCTGGATGCAGGAGGTCCTTGAAAGCTGTAATTGCATTTATCACTGCTAGCATTTCTTTTTGATTGATGTGAAGGTGCTTTTCCTTTTGGGACCATTTGCCCTGAATGCACCTGTCTGTCATGTGCACCCCCCCAGGCGTAGTCTGAGGCGTCTGTTGTGATGACTTGATTTGCTTGAGGAATGCTTGGGCCCACCATAGAAATTCCTTTTGCAAACATGGGATTAACTGTATTATTGTTTCCAAACTGTGGCTGTGTTGAGACCATAGGTTTTTTAGGTACCATTGAAGTTTCCTCATATGCAACTTTGCACATGGGATTAAAAGAATGCAAGATGCCATGAAGCCCAGAGCCTGCAGGATTTTCCTTGCAGTGAGCCTGATACAATTTGCTAGTATTTTGAAGTACTGAGTTAGTTGCCCCTGTTTTTCTGGCGTAAGATAGGCCATCTGGGTGTTTATGTCCAAGTTGGCACCCAGGAAAGTTATTTTCTGAGTTGGTGTTAGCCTGGATTTCTCTTTGTTGACTGTGTATCCCAGAGAATTCAATAACAGTGTTACATAAGCCAGATGTTTCAGAAGTATGTGCTTGCTGTCCGCTTGGATCAGGCAGTCGTCCAAATAAGGGTAAATTTGTATCCCTTGAAGTCTGCAGTAGGCAATTACTGATGCCAGGCATTTCATGAACACTCTGGGCACAGTAGATAAGCCAAAGGGCAATGCAGAGAATTGATAGTGGATTGAACCTGCAAGAAATCTGAGGTATCTTCTGCAGCTTTGTCTGATTGGGACATGCAGGTATGCCTCCTTGAGGTCCAATGTTACCAGCCAAAACTCCTTGCCCAGCATGGGAAGAAGCTGCTGTAATGTGAGCATCTTGAATTTTGGTACGAGTAGAAATGTGTTTAGGATGGATAAGTACAAAATGGGTCTCCAGTCGGTTCCTTTCCTTGGTACCAGGAATAGCCTGGAATAAAAACCTTGACCTTGTTCGTGAGTAGGTACCTCTTGAATAGCTTTCATGTCCATGAGCTTTGAATTTGTATTTGAGCCTCTGCCCTTTGATTGTGTGGCAGGTTCGGCATGCCTCTCATTTTTGGAAGTGTGAGAAAATGAAATCTGTAGCCTCTGTTTATAATGTCCAGGATCCATTTGTCTGTTGTGATAATATGCCAATTTCTTGTAAATAATGCCAACTTTCCTCCCAAGGGTGCTGCCAGCTGAGACTTGCTTGGCATGAAAAGGGGGAAGTCATTGGGTTTGTTTCCTGTATTGTTGTGCACTGTCTTCGCCACCTCTTGGTGCTGGAGTTTGCCATTGTCTGCCTCTGTATGATCTTTGAGATTGTCCTCTGCCCCTTGTGCGCCTGTATCTACCTCTTTGGGGCTTGTCCGTGGCTGGAAAGGACCATTTTTTTTTTAAGGCCAATTTCTGCTAAAATGTGGTGGTTGAACCTGTAGAAAAGCTTTGACAGTTTGCATAGATTTAGCTTTTTCATCCATTTTCCGTAGTATCTCCTCAGCATTAGTACCAAATAGTACATCCTTTTGTAAAGGAGCATCTAGTAGTTTAGCTTTAACATGATCAGGCAAGGTTTGTTCCCTAAGCTAGGCATGAATGACTGATCCTGTCACAGCAGCAATACTTGAGGCCTCTAGGGCATGATAGCCACATTGTAAGGTGTGTTTACCCACTTGTTCTGCACTATGCATCATATCCTGCAACTCCTTCAAATCTGATTGTTCAGGTTGAGACATTTTATTTCTTAATTGTGATAACAGAAACTGCTGATATTTAAGCATATGAAACTGACAATTTAAGGCCCTCATGGCTAGGGTGGCCGAGGTACATACCTTTTTCCCCACCTTTCTAAGGATCTAGACTCTCTTTCGGAAGGTAGTGGATTCTTAGCAGTAGAGGCCTTCATTCCCTTGGGGCCTTGAGAAATGGTTTCAGGGTCAGCATTATGGCTTTTGTACAGAAATTGGTGAGAGTTATGAACTCTGTAGTACCTATCAGGCTTGACTGGGGCAGGAGGCAGGGAATCCGGATTAAGGCAAGCCTCCGAGTAAACATAATCAAGTATGTCCAAGACAGGAGGTATCGCCAGAGGTCTGTGCTGAGGTAACAAAAGAAATTCCCTAAGTCTTTTCTTGGAATCAGAAAAGTCTTGGCCTTCCCAATGGAAGTGTTCCCTCAAGGTGTGCAAGGTTTCCCCAAAAGAAAAAAACCTCTGGGGGAGATACAGAAGGAATGGAATGCTCTGCATCAGAATCTTCAAAAGGGGAGTAAGAGTGTTCCTCTTCATCAGAATGTTCTGAAAAAATGGAGCCCTGGTCAGAAGAGGGAGAATCTTCCTCCACTCTGGGTCTCTTGTCTGGAGGGGGTTGGGAACCCCTGATAAGAGTAATTAAATCCTCAGCCATTTTTAGCATCTGCTTTTTAGGCATGGGGCCTGGAGATGGGCCCTGTGCAACAGGCCTCTTGGGATGAATGGCTGATTTGGACTTAGTAAAGGCCTTTATGGAAAAGGAAGATGAGGGTCTAAAGACACCATGGGTGGAAGTGAACCTGTCCACATTAGGAGGCTCAACACTCACAGTGGCTTCGGTGGTTGTAGTCTGGGTATGGGCCGAGGTACCTGCGGTCTCGGTTACAGAAGACACCGCCAAAGAAGTGTCGTCGGTAGTCAGGGGCTGCGTAGGCGTCTCGCTGAGAACCGGACCACGTGTAGCCGGTTTTGGCGTGTTGTCGGTGGCGACCGCACGTGTCAGTCTTTGTCCTTGCGTTTTTTGGACAAAACGGTAGTCTGAGTCTCCGACGACATTTTATAATCAAAGGCTTTACCAAAAAAGTGCTGGGCGAACTCCACCCGACGCTTAATAGTGCATTTATTGAAAGTAGCGCAAAAGCGACAGCCCGAGACATCGTGGTCTGGGCCTAAACAAGGTATGCAGAGGGAATGGAAATCCTTATGCGGTATTTGCTTTCCACAAGAAATACAATTGTTAACTTTGTCTGACATCGGTCTGAGGCAAGAAAAGTTTCCCCAACGGGGTACTTAGCTTTAAAGACGACTTCGGTTTCCAATTTTTCGGAATTTCAGGAGCTGGCCGACCGGCACTTGCGAACTGCTTCTGCTTCGGGCACCGCGCGGCAAAAAAGACTGAAGAAAACGGCGTCGGCCGTCTCTTATATACCCCTGTCGCACTGACGTCAGGAAAGAAAGCGACAACCGACGCCGGACCTAGACTTTGGAATTCGGCCGACCGAGGACCCGCCTGATGGCAGAAAACCCATCTGTGATTACTGCAGCTGTATGCACGATGAACATCTGGGATTTGTGGTCAACGTGGCAACTGGGGAGGGAAGGGCAAACAGTCATATTTGGGTAATCTCTAGAGAAAGATGCCACCAAAGAAGAGTCCTTGCACATGAGAGGTTGATGGCAAGATCCAAGGGATTCCCAAGAACAGACCACTGTACAGATACGGTCCACTAAAGAATTTGCATCGTGGAAGCGTGCTATTGGAAGAGTTGTGGTTGCTACCATGGAGCCTAATGGTCACAGAACTAGAGGTCAGGGGTTTTGAAGTAGTCAAGATCTGGTTGACGTGGGACTTAAGATTCATCACCCTGTCCGATGTAAGGTAAACATAAGCTATCCTTGTATCTAGATGTGCCCGTTGAATCTATGGTCTGAACTAGTCCAAGTGTGACTTCTGCAAGTAGACTGTTATTCCCAGTGCAAAGGCCAAATTGAGAAAGTAATCCCTGGCCTGGAGGAGTAGATGCCTAGTTGGGACATGCAGATATGGAAATACCAGGCAGTCTTGCAGTCGGAGATGAGCTGCAACTACCGCTAGACATTTGAACACCCTGGAGCCTGTGGTGAGACAAAAGCACCCAAAACTGGTAGTGACTGGCTCTCTGCCTGAAACACAGAAAAGGCCTGGAGCGCCTGTCCATTTTGACATGGTAGCACGCATCCTTGAGGTCTATAGAGCACATCCAATAGCCCATCTTCACGAGAGGCAAGATGGATTGAATCGTGACCATCCTGAACTGTGCGTGTTTCACAGACATGTTCAGAGAGATTAGATCCAAGATAGGCCTGCAGGTCTCCTGTCTTTTTTGCCACTACAGAATCTGGAGTAAACACCCGATCCGACTTAATCGGGGGGGGGGGGGATGTCTTGGATAAGTTTTTTGCTGTAACTTTCGTGGGCCGCATCCTCCCTCTGACTGGGTGGAACATTGGGGAAGAGTTTTTTTGGGAATGTTGGAAAAAGGAATGGAGTACCCTCTGAATACAATCCTTAGCACCCATTTGTCATTTTTTGATGGCCTCCCAGGCTTCTGGGTACAAGTAGAAAGTCCCTGACTACTTCCAGGAGGACAGCAGTCAGGCAACAGTTCGGGATAGCTGGAACAGATTGTCCAGAGCAGGTTTCAACTACCCTTGATTTTGCAGACCCACTCAGCCATGTGGGTGGCATCTACCATTCTGACAACATACCCCTCTGCCTCGGTGGTGGGGTCTCCAAGTGTTCTGGAAAGGGGCCTTACGATTTCCAAAACACAAATTTTCTTTCTTCCACACTAGTTCCTGGTGAAGATCCATTGTGGAGTAGAAAAACAGATCCTGACAGCAGACAGGGTCTTACCATCTTTCTCACTCTGGGTTAAAGTGTCACGAAAGTACAGTTTTGTACCTACCATAAATGTAGATGTCCGAGAGGAATGCATCTGCAGTCCTTACAAATGGGTTGTCCTGTCGTCAGGCAGCCCTTCGGTCGACCGGATTCCAAAGTCTGGGTCTGGCTTCGGCTGGTGTCGCACTTCACCCGACGTCATAGCTGCAGTTACTCGGGTATAAAGGCATCAGCTGACGCCATCTTCCTCAGTGTTTCTTGCCCCAGATGCCAGGTGCCCTTTTTGGAAGGCTAAATTTGGATAAATGCCAATGGCTCCAAATAATAGAGAGCAAACACATAAAATAAACATGTATGTACATATATACAAACAAATACACCATAATAGATCCCCCCCAAGCTAGCTGAAGGCTGGCAAATACCCTAGGAGTACCTCAGAGGGGAAGGAGGGTGGGTAATCCTGACTGCAGATGCATTCCTCTCGGACATCTACATTTATGGTAGGTACAAAACTGTACTATGTCCTTCAAGGATGCATCTGCAGTCCTTACAAATGGGTAGAATACCATAGCTAAACAAGGGGAGGAGGAAGAGTAGTGATTATGGTGTAGCTAGGATCCCTTGCAAAACAGCAGTGGCAAAACCTGCTCGGGATCTAGAGTATAAAGGTAAATTGTAATGCTTGGCAAATGTATGCACGGAGGTCCAAGTAGCAGCCTCTATAATGTCCTTGGTAGCCACTCCTCGTAAGAAAGCTGTGGCAGTGGCTGTAGCTCTTGTGGAGTGAGGCCTGATGTTCTCTGGAGTTTTCTTTCCATGGTAGGAGTAACAAAATAGTACAGTTTTGTACCTACCATAAATGTAGATGTCCGAACTGGATAGCATCTGCAGTCATAACAAATGGGTTGTCCTGTCGTCAGGCAGCCCTTCGGTCGGCCGGATTCCAAAGTCCGGGTCCGGCTTCGGCTGATGTCGCACTTCACCCGACATCATCTCTGCTGGTCTTCGGGTATAAAGGCATCAGCCGACGCCATTTTCCTCGGTGTTTCTTGCCCCAGATGCCAATTGCCCTCTTGGCAAGCTAAATTTTGGATAAATGCCAATGTTTACAAAATAGTAGAAGGCAAACACAAAAAATAAACATGTACATATATACAAACAAATACACCATAAGAGACTCCCCACCTAGCTAGCTATTAGGAGGGTAAATACCCTAGGAGTACCGCAGAGGGGAAGGAGGGAGGGTAATCCTGACTGCAGATGCTATCCAGTTCGGACATCTACATTTATGGTAGGTACAAAACTGTACTATGTCCTTCATGGATGCATCTGCAGTCATAACAAATGGGTAGAATACCATAGCCAAACTAGGGGAGGAGGAATAATAATTATGGTGTAGTCAGGATCCCTTGCAGAACAGCAGTGGCAAACCCTGCTCGGGATCTAGAATATAGAGGTACACTATAATGCTTGGCAAATGTATGCACAGAGGTCCAAGTAGCCGCCTCAATAATGTCCTTGGTTGCCACTCCTCTTAAGAAAGCTGTGGTAGTGGCTGTAGCCCTTGTAGAATGAGGTCTTATGTTCTGTGGAATTGGTTTTCCATGGTAGGAGTAACAGAATCTTATGCAATTTCCTATCCATTTGGAGATTGTCTGTTTGGAAATTGCTTTTCCTTCCCTTCCTGTTGCATAGGCTACAAAGAGCTGGTCAGTTTTTCTGTTACCTTTGGTTCTGTCCAGGTAGTAGCGTAACTGTCTATGTACATCCAAGGTATGCATTATTCTTTCACCTCTGTTTTGTGGATTGGGAAAGAAGGTAGGTAGGTGGATTGCCTGGTTTAAAGACACTCTGGATACCACCTTAGGCATAAATGTAGGATTAGTTCTCATGGACACCCTATCTTGATGGAAGATTAGGAAGGGTTGCACTGCCATTAAGGCCTGTAGTTCAAACCCTCCTTGCTGAAGTAATAGCCAGTAGGAAAGCAGTTTTCCATGACAGGTGTTGTAGATCTGCTGTTGCTGCTGGTTCAAACGGAGGGGGTGTCAACTTTTCTAGTACAAAATTCAAGTCCCATGCTGGTAATGGTGGTTTCCTAGGAGGTTTTACATTCTTGATCCCTCTGAGGAACTGCCTGAGTAGAGGATGTGAAAAGACAGGAGAATCAAAGCTGTATTCTGCTGAAATAGCTGATGCATGTATCTTGGAGGAATAGGACAGGCCTGTATGTAGAAGCTCTGCCAAGTACTCCAGAATGTTAGCAATATCTATGTTCGACACATCTTTTCCTCTTTCAGTACTCCAAATGACGAACCTTTTCCATTTTCCTGCATAGTTCCTTCTTGTTGAAGGTCTGCGGGCTTCAAGGATAATGTCTTTAACCCTTTGTGAAAGGTCTGGGTTCGTTACTGCTATGTGATGTTCCAGGCAGTCAGTTGCAAGGTTTTTAGGTTTGGATGTATGATGTTGTAGTTGTTCTGAGTTATCAGAGGCATCAGGGGTATTGACCACATTTTCTCCCGAGACATGCTCCTCAGCAATGGGTACCAGTGTTGTCTTGGCCAGTTTGGAGCTATCAGAATTATCCTTGGACGTTCCTCTTTGATTTTCAGTAGTACCTTGTGCATCAAGGGAAGAGGTGGAAATGCATATGCTGTCAGGCCTTTCCAGCTGAAGGATAGAGAGTCCACCTTCCATGCAAGTGGGTGGAATGTCCTTGTGCAGAATTTTTTGAGCTGGTGATTTTGTGGGGAAGCGAATAGATCTATTTGTGGCATTCCCCATTTCTTTGTGATGGCCTTGAAGATGTCCGGGTGTAGCATCCATTCGTGAGCATCCGAGGTGGTTCTGCTTAAAATGTCTGCTAGGGTGTTCTCTTTTCCCGGTACAAATATTGCCTGTAACTGGATGTTGTAGCCGAGAGCCAGATTCCAAAGGTCCAAAGTCATTCTGCATAGGGGGTAAGAATGAGTGCCTCCCTGTTTGTTGATGTACCACATGACTGTGGTGTTGTCTGTCCTTATCATCAAATGGCCTTCTTTGAGGAATGGTCTGAATTTTAGGATTGCCAGTTTTACTGCCAGCATTTCTTTTTGGTTTATGTGCAGGTGCAGTTGGTCCTGAGTCCACAGTCCTTGTACGCATTTGTCCAGCATGTGTGCCCCCCATCCTAGGTCTGAGGCATCCGTTGTGATGGTTTGGTTTGCTGGAAAGTTGTGGAAGGGTAAGCCTGGGTTTGACTGGCATGCCCGAGCCCACCATAGGAACTCCTGTTTTAAGCACGGGATTAGTGGTATTTCTGTTTTTAAGCTGTGCCTGTGTTGAGACCATAAATTCTTTAGGTACCACTGTAACTTTCTCATATGCAGTCTGGCATGTGGGACCAAGATTATGCATGATGCCATGAAGCCCAAGGCCTGCAGAACTTTTCTTGCTGTTAGTTTGTTCTGCTTTGTTAATGCCAAGAAGTAAAGAGGGAGTTCTTTTTGTTTTTCTGCAGTTAGGAATGCCATCTGTTTTACTGTGTCTAATTCCGCGCCCAAGAAAGTTCTTGTCTGGGATGGTATCAGCCTTGACTTTTGTAAATTGACTGTGTATCCCAGGGCTTGTAGCAAGTAAATGACCCTTTGTAGATCTGTTGTCAGCTTGCTTTTGTTGTCCGCTTGTAACAGGCAGTCGTCCAGGTATGGATAAATTTGGATTCCCTGTACTCTGCAGTGAGCGATTACTGATGCCAGGCATTTTGTGAATACTCTGGGCGCAGTAGATAAGCCAAAGGGCAATGCTGAGAATTGATAATGCTCTGATCCTGCAAGAAATCTGAGGTATCTTCTGCAATTTGGTCGAATGGGGACGTGCAGGTATGCCTCCTTGAGATCTAGAGTTACCAGCCAACACTCCTTGCCCAGCATGGGAAGAAGTTGCTGTAGGGTCAGCATTTTGAATTTTGGGACAGTGATGTATGTGTTTAAGATGAACAGGTAGAGAATAGGTCTCCAGTTTTTCTCTTTTCTTGGTACTAGGAAGAGTCTGGAGTAGAATCCTTTGCCCTGTTCTGTTATTGGTACCCTTTCCACAGCTCTCATCTTTATTAATTCCGCTATCTGGTGCAGGGCTTCTATTTTTTGATTTGGGGGCAGGTTTGGCATTCCTCGTTTTACTGGTAAAGTGTGGAAGTGGAACCGGTAGCCTTGGTCTATGGTTTGCAAAATCCACTTGTCTTTTGTAATAGAGCCAATTTTTCGAGAATAAGGCTAACTTTCCGCCTAGTGGTGCTGCTATTTGCTTCCTGGTAGGCGGAGTCAGAGCCAAGTCACTGTGATTGTCCTGTTGCAGTGGCAGTGGTTGTGTCTGTGCCTCGGTTATTGCCTTGCCACTGTCGTCCTCTGTAGGCACCTCCTCTGGATTGATTTCTGCCCCTAGAGCGTCTGTTCCTGCCCCTTTGTGATGTTGTGGAGTCAGGAAAGGACCAATTTTTGGCAGGCCAGTTCCTGCTAAAGCTTGGGGGCTGAACCTGTAGGAAATCTTTAACTGTTTGTACAGATTTTGCCTTCTCTTCCATTTTCTTCATTACCTGCTGGGCAGGTTCCCCAAATAGACTGGCCTTATCCATAGGAGCATCCAATAGCTTAGCTTTAACATGATCCGGTAAGACCTGTTCTTTCAACCATGCATGCCTTCTTATCACTGTGCCAGTCATGGCTGATCTAAATGAAGCCTCCAGTGCATCATAGCCACATTTTAAAGAATGGTTACTAACCTGTTGGATGTTATTCACCATTTCTAATACATATTTCTTATCTAAAGATTCATCAGAGGACAGCTTTTAATTAACTGATCAAGCATAAACTCTTGGTATTGGATCATGTGAAACTGACAGTTTAAAGCTCTAGCTGAGAGAGTAGCAGAGGTGTAGACTTTTTTCCCCCATCTCTCTAAGGACCTGGATTCCCTTTCAGAGGAATAGGGTTTTGCTGTGGTCGAGGCTACTGCCTTAGGCCCCTGGGATATAGTTTCGGGTCTGCAAGTGGGGCCTTGTATAGGTGGTGATGAGTGTCTGGCACCCTGTAAAATCTATCTGGTTTGGCAGGGGCTGGAGGTAAAGAATCAGGTGCAGTGCAGACATCATTAAATGCATCGTCCACAACAGATAGGACAGGAGGTATAGCTAAGGGCCTATGTTGTGGTAAGTGCAGAAAAGTCCTAAGCCTTTTTCTTGAATCTGAGAAATCTTGTCCCTGCCATTGGAATTGTTCTCTCATGGCATGTAAGGTTTCCCCAAAGGAGAATTCCTCTGGTGGAGAGGCAGCTGGAATGGATTCTTCAGCATCTGAATCTTCATAATTGGAAAAAGGAGCCTCTGGCTGGTCTGTAATGTCCGAGTCATCCGCAGAATCAGAGGACACAGGCTCGGGGGGCTCTGCTCTAGGTCTCTTTTCTGGGGGCTGAGAGGCCCGGTCTGGGTGAGATTGGGATCCCCTAATTAAGGATATTAAATCTTCTGCCAGAGTAAGCATTTGTGAACTAGAAGTGGGCCTGAGTGAGGGTGGTTTAACAGGCACTGATTTAGCTGATTTGGCTGCTTTAGCCCTGGCAAAGGCCTTAATAGACATGGCTGCAGGAGGCCTAGCAGCACCACGTGCTGGGGTAGAGATATCCAAAGGGATGGTGTCTGATAGATCAGTAGGAGCCACAGTTGTAGGCAAAATTTCTGAGGCTGATTCAGGTAAGGTAGCAGGAGCCTCAGTAGTAGTCATGGATTCGGCTGAAGATTGACCAGTTTTCTCGGTTTCAGCCGAAACCGAGACTCGCGGCTTGCTTAACCGTGGTTTCGGCCAAAACCGCGGACCGCAAGTGTCGGTCTTTTTCTTTGCGTTTTTTAACAATTTGGGTAGTCGGAGGATCCGACGGCATAATGTACGCAAAATCTGAGCCGAAAAACTGTTCAGCAAACTCCGACCGACGCCTAAGCGTTCGTCGGTTGAAGGAAGCACAGGCCAAACAGGCTGCTACGTCGTGGTCTGGGCCTAAGCAAGGCAAACAGTAAGAGTGGAAATCTTTATGAGGTATTTGTTTCCCACAAGTTAAACAGTTATTGACTTTTTCTGACATTGGCTGAGGCAAGAAAGAGTCCCCAACGGGGTACTTAGCTTTTAGAAGTCTTCAAGTAGTATTCGGTAATAGTAATCTCTGGATCTGACCGACCGGCACTTGCGAACAGCTTCTGCTTGGCCACGCGGCAAGAAAGACTGGGGAAAATGGCGTCGGCTGATGCCTTTATACCCGAAGACCAGCAGAGATGACGTCGGGTGAAGTGCG
This sequence comes from Protopterus annectens, assembly GCF_019279795.1. Taxonomy (NCBI): domain Eukaryota; kingdom Metazoa; phylum Chordata; order Ceratodontiformes; family Protopteridae; genus Protopterus; species Protopterus annectens. Next base: position 731,146,879 of record NC_056741.1, on the reverse strand, counting down.
ACATCAGCCGAAGCTGGACCCGGACTTTGGAATCCGGCCGACCGAAGGGCTGCCTGACGACAGGACAACCCATTTGTTATGACTGCAGATGCATCCATGAAGGACATCTAATGCAATTTCCTATCCATTTGGAGATGGTCTGTTTCGAAATTGGTTTTCCTTCCTTTCCTGTGGCATATGCTACCAGAAGCTGGTCAGTTTTTCTATTCGACTTAGTCCTGTCCAGGTAGTAGCGTAACTGCCTGTGTACATCCAAGGTATGCAAAAGTCTTTCTCCCCTGTTCTGTGGGTTTGGGAAGAATGTAGGTAGGTGAATAGCCTGGTTTAATGACACTCTGGATACCACCTTAGGCATAAATGTAGGATTTGTTCTCATAGACACTATCTTGATGGAAGATCAGGAAGGGCTGTACTGCCATTAGTGCCTGTAGTTCAGAGACCCTTCTTGCTGAGGTTATTGCCAGCAGGAAAGCAGTCTTCCATGATAAGTATTGTAATTCTGCTGTTGCTGCTGGTTCGAAAGGAGGAAGTGTCAATTTCTCTAGCACAAAGTTCAAGTCCCATGCTGGCAATGGTGGTTTCCTGGGAGGTTTCACATTTTTAATTCCTCTCAGAAATTGTCTGAGCAGGGGATGAGAGAAGACAGGAGGATCCAAGCTATACTGTGCTGAAATAGCTGATGCATGTATCTTGATGGAAAAGTAGGACAGGCCTGTGTGGAAGAGCTCTGCCAAGTACTCCAGGATGTTGGCCATGTTTACTAGAGTCACATCTTCTCCCTTTGCAGTACTCCAAATGAAATATCTTTTCCATTTTGCAGCATAATTCTTTCTTGTTGAAGGTCTGCGTGCCTCCAGGATTATGTCTTTAACCCTTTGGGATAAGTTTGGGTTAATTGCTGTTATGTAATGTTCCAGGCAGTTAGCTGCAGTGTTTTCAGGTTTGGATGCAGGATGTTGTAATTGTTCTGTGTTAACAATAATGGGATCAGGGGTAGTGTCCATATTTGTTCCCGAGACATGCTCCTCAGCAATGGGTACCAATGTTGTCTTGGCCAGTCTGGAGCTATCAGAATGATCTTGGGACGGTCCTCTTTGATCTTCAGAAGCACCTTGTGCATCAAAGGAAGTGGTGGAAATGCGTATGCTGTCAGGTTTTTCCAACTGAAAGAGAGGAGTCCACCTTCCAAGCAAGTGGGTGGTACGTCCTCGTGCAGAATTTCTTTAGCTGGTGATTGACCGGAGATGCAAACAAGTCTATTTGTGGTAATCCCCATTCCCTTGTGATGGCTTTGAAGATGTCCGGATGAAGCATCCATTCGTGGGCATCTGTGGTTGTTCTGCTTAATATGTCTGCTAGAATGTTTTCTTTTCCCGGTACAAAGATTGCTTGTAACTGAATGTTGTAGGTCAGGGCCACATCCCATAGGTCCAGTGCCAGCCGGCATAGAGGATATGAATGGGTGCCCCCCTGTTTGTTGATGTACCACATAACTGTGGTGTTCTGTCCTTATCAACTGACCTTCTTGGAGAAATGGTCTGAATGACTGGATTGCCAATTTTACTGCCAGCATTTCCTTTAGATTTATGTGTAGGCGCAGCTGTTCTTGAGTCCATAAGCCTTGTATGCACTTGCCCTGCATGTGTGCTCCCCAACCGAGGTCTGAGGCATCTGTCGTGATGGTTTGGCTTGGTTGGCTGTTGCAGAAGGGTAATCCTGTGTTTGATTGACAGGCCTGAGCCCACCATAGGAACTCTTGTTTCAGGCATGGGATTATTGGAATTTTGGTTTCTAGGCTGTGCTTGTGCTGGGACCACAAATTCCTTAGGTACCACTGCAGCTTTCTCATATGCAGCCTGGCATGAGGGACCAGAATTATGCAGGATGCCATGAAGCCTAGAGCTTGCAGTACTTTTCTAGCAGTTAGGTGGTTCTGCTTTGTTAATGCCAAGAAGTAGAGAGGTGGTAGTTCTTTCTTTTCTGCAGTTAGGAATGCCATTTGTTTTGATGTGTCCAGCTCTGCACCCAGAAAGGTTATTCTTTGGGATGGAATCAGCCTTGACTTTTTTATATTGACTGTATATCCCAAGGCTTGCAGCAGGTAAATGACTCTTTGTAAGTCTTCTGCTAGTTTGCTTTTGCTGTCCGCTTGTATCAGGCAGTCGTCCAGGTAGGGATAAATTTGGATTCCCTGAAGCCTGCAATGAGCAATTACTGATGCCAGGCATTTTGTGAACACTCTGGGCGCAGTAGATAAGCCAAAGGGCAATGCTGAAAATTGATAATGCTCTGATCCTGCAAGAAATCTGAGGTATCTTCTGCAAATTGGTCTTATGGGGACGTGCAGGTATGCCTCCTTGAGATCTAGAGTTACCAGCCAAGACTCCTTGCCAAGCATGGGAAGAAGCTGCTGTAGGGTCAGCATTTTGAATTTTGGAACAATAAGGAATGTGTTTAAAGCGGACAGGTCTAAAATGGGTCTCCATTTGTTTTCTTTTCTTGGTACCAGGAAGAGTCTGGAATAAAATCCCTTTCCTTGCTCCATAGGTGGTACCCTTTCCACAGCTCTCATTCTTAATAGCTGAGATATTTGTTTTAGAGCTTCTGTCCTTTGAGAAGGTGGTAGGTTTGGCATTCCTCTCTTCCCTGGTAGAGTATGGAAATGGAACATGTAACCTTGGTCTATAGTTTGCAAAATCCATTTTTCCCTTGTTATGCAGTGCCAGTTTTTTGAGAATAATGTTAGTTTTCCGCCTAAGGGTGCTTCTAGTTGTTCCCTGGTAGGCGGTGCCACTGTCAAGTCACTGTGATTGAGTTGTTGTAGTGGTGGTGGCTGCGTCTGTGCCTCGCTGGTTGTTACCTTGCCATTGGCGTCCCCTGTAGGCACCCCTGGATTGGTTTCTGCCTCAAACGCCTATTCCTGCCTCTCTGGGCCTTAGAGGAGTCTGGAAAGGACCAATTTTTGGAGGGCCAGTTCCTGCTAAACCTTGGAGGTTGAACCTGTAAAAAATCTTTCACCGTTTGTACAGATTTTGCCTTCTCTTCCATCTTTTTTAGCACCTGCTGAGCAGGGGAACCAAATAAATTGACCTTGTCCATGGGTGCATCCAAAAGCTTTGATTTGACATGGTCTGGTAATGCCTGTTCTTTCAACCATGCATGTCTCCTGATAACTGTGCCAATCATGGCTGATCTAAAGGAAGCCTCCAGTGCATCATAGCCACATTTTAAAGAATGGTTACTAACCTGCTGTATGTTATGTACCATTTCCTGAACATATTTCTTATCTAAAGATTCTTCAGAGGAAAGCTTTTTAGTTAACTGGTCAAGCATAAACTCTTGATATTGAATCATATGAAATTGGCTGTTCAAAGCCCTAGCTGACAAGGTAGCAGAAGTGTAAACTTTTTTACCCCATCTCTCTAAGGACCTGGATTCCCTTTCAGAGGGAGGGTTTTAGTAGAAGTAGCAGCTACAGCTTTAGGGCCCTGGGCGATGGTCTCTGGATCTGCAAAGGGAGCCTTGTATAAATGATGGTGAGTGTCCGGGACCCTGTAGAACCTATCGGGCTTAGCAGGAGCCAGAGGTAATGAATCGGGAGCAGTGCAAGCATCATTAAATGCATCATCTACAACAGAAAGAACTGGAGGTATAGCCAAAGGCCTATGTTGTGGCAAATGTAAAAAAGGTTCTAAGCCTTTTTCTGGAGTCTGAAAAATCTTGGCCCTGCCACTGAAATTGTTCCCTCATAGCATGCAATGTTTCCCCAAAGGAAAATTCCTCAGGTGGAGAGGCTGAAGGAATGGACTCTTCAGCATCAGAGTCTTCGTAAGGAGAATAAGGAGCCTCAGGAAGTTCTGAATGTTCTGATTCATCAGAGGAACCATCAGTGGATACTGGTTCAGGGGGCTCTGCTCTAGGTCTCTTTTCTGGAGGAGGGAGAGAGGACCTGTCTGGATGGGGCTGGGAACCACGAATTAAAGAAATTAAATCCTCAGCCAAAGATAGCATATGAGAGCTAGCGCTGGGCCTGTGTGTGGGGGGGTTGGCAGGCACAGATTTTGAAGCTTTGGCTGCTTTAGCCCTGGCAAAGGCCTTAATAGACATGGTTGCAGGAGGCCTAGCAGCTCCACGTGCAGGGGTTGAAATATCCAGGGGAATTGTGTCTGATAAATCCTGGGAAACCGCAACAGAAGGCTGATTTTCAGAAGCAGATTCTACCAGGTTAGAAGAGGCCTCGGTAGAAGGCATGGTTTCAGCTGGAGAAAGAACCGCTTGCTCAGTTTCGGCCGAAACAGAGACTCGCGGTTTGCTTAATCGCGGTTTCGGCCGAGACCGCGGACCGCGAGTGTCGGTCCTTTTCTTTTTGTTTTTTGGAAATTTGCGCTGTCAGAGGATCCGACGGCATAATGTATGCAAAATCAGAGCCGAAAATTTGTTCAGCAAACTCCGACCGACGTCTGAGCGTCCGTCGGTTAAAAGAAGAGCAGGCTAGACAAGCTGCTACGTCGTGGTCTGGGCCTAAGCAATGTATACAGTAGGAGTGGAAATCTTTATGAGGTATTTGTTTCCCACAGGATAAACAGTTATTAACTTTCTCTGACATCGGCTGAGGCAAGAAAGAGTCCCCAACGGGGTACTTAGCTTTTTAGAAGTCTTCGAAGTAGTATTCGGTAGTAGTAATCTCTGGATCTGACCGACCGGCACTTGCGAACAGCTTCTGCTTCGGGCGCCACGCGGCAAGAAAGACTGAGGAAGATGGTGTCGGCTGATGCCTTTATACCCGAGTAACTGCAGCTATGACGTCGGGTGAAGTGCGACACCAGCCGAAGCCAGACCCAGACTTTGGAATCCGGCCGACCGAAGGGCTGCCTGACGACAGGACAACCCATTTGTAAGGACTGCAGATGCATCCTTGAAGGACATCCATGGGCCCAAACAAGGTGGAGTCAAAGGGGGCATTAATAAAGGACTGTTTGAAAGGCTCCAAAATTGCAGTGCCTCATCCAGGCATGGTGCTGTATAGCAATGCTGTAACCAGACGCCCCTGAGGTACCCACCGCAGCGCAAAAGATGAGCCACTTGGGCACATTGGCTAGGGAAAGTAGGGTGGCCAGCCTAGAGGAAACAGATTACCATTCCTCGGTAGGGACGGACCCAGTTAGAAAGTTTAAGTCCCTTTGTAGCCAGGTAAAATGAGAAGCAATGCAATGCCCAAAGTGCAAAGGTAGTGTAGACTCCTGCCAAATCTGTCCAATGCCTGGGATTCTCTATTCAGGGGGTGGAAAGAGGAGCTTTCTTTAGCCAGTTCCTCCTCGGTGGCTGCTGCCACAACCAAGGCATCCACCAGGACTCCTTTGGTCCAAAAGGATTGGTCAGCTGGTGCACTTAAAATTTTATCAGCTCATTTAGGAATCAGTTTCATGTCTGGTTCCGTCCAGACCCTCGCCACCAGCTAGATGAGTGTCAGCTAGGGGGCACCCAAGTGGTAGATGGGCTGGCCCTCCCACAATTCCTCTGGGGAAGGAGTTTGGGAAGAGCATCTATCCTTCTGAAGGATTTCAAGGATGTCTCCAAAGGAGACCTCATTGGGTGGTTATTTGGGAGACCCTTCACCTTCCTCAAAATCAGTATCTGTGGTGAGGCATTCCACTGGGGAATCCCTGTGCCTCCTTTTACACTTTCTTCCAAGGGGCCACCTTGGGTGGATGCCCCAGGAAGGTGTTGGAAGAAGCCTGGGGGTCCACTGAGGGAACGATGTGGAGGCTTTCCAGGACCAGCTGTCCATGTGGTAGCTCTAGTTTCATACACAATTCCAGGGTGGGGCAGGGGAAGTTCCACTGTGGTAAGTGCCAAGGGTCTCCTAGTAATGGAAAACACCCTCTCCACAATCTCAAACACAGGACTCCAAACCACCTGGAGCTGTCTTGCAGAGCTGAAACCACCACAACACACCCCTCCCAGAGAGAACATGTCTCCTGCTGTGAAGGCAGTGTCAGAGAAGTGCTGTCAAAAGCAGAGGTCCTGAGGGGAAGAGTGCTCACAGCTGAGTTGAAGTCAACCCCCTGGAACTAACCTGGATGCTACAGCTCCGAGACAGAACCCACGCAGCTGGAGTCAAGCAAGTCAGGGAGAATGTTGGAGGCGAGCAAGAGATCATTGGCTTCAACACCCTGGCAATGGAACTGGCAGCTCCAAAACCAGAGGTCAATTGGAAACTGAGCTACTGGCTGGAATGGGGAGAGCCTCATGGATATGGAAGCAGACAGGGCAGACAAGCCCCATCTTTATCTGTCTCTCTCAATGAACTGCCACATGAGCTTACAAACATCTTTAGAAGAAAAGCTTTGGGATAACCTAGACGAAGCAGAGGAAAGAGGTTGGGGGGATCTCCACGGGGAACGAGACAGAGACCTCCTGGTAGGCACTGGTAAATGATTCTGGTGCTGACATAGCTAGAGACAACGCCAATGGGTCACCGCTCAGCCCTGTAGCCACAGAGGAATGGGGTGGAGGAGAGGTTGAGGTCAAAGAGCTCAGAGCCAAACAAATCAGTCTGGATTTCTTCCTGTGTGGTTGTGAAGACCACAAAGGAGACTGCCTCCTGTAGTCCCAGGAATCTGGGCTTTTTAGCTGGGGGTTGAGCACATGTGGAAGGATTCCAGAGGTAGCAGAAGGAGGCAGCAACCCCTTTAAGTTTACTTCTATCTGCCAGAGCCTGGGGATTAAAAGCCCTGCAAATGTCACAGGGGGCATCCAAGTGGAGGGGCCTCCAACGGTGCACACACTCCCCACTGGCATCAGATGAGGGAATCTTCCACCCACAGGAAGTGCACTTTTTAAAGCCTAACTGCTTTTGATTAGCCATGAAACCGAGAAAAAGGGATTTTTTTTTTTTTTTTTTTTTTTTAAAGAAAACAGCCCAAGATAGAACCATGACCGTCTAGATAGGGACGGAAAAGGAAAGTATCAAAGACAGGTAGGAAAGGCAAAAATAAAAAGAAACACCAAAAAACGCAGACAAAGAAGCTGAAGCCAGAACTCGCTGCCACCACTAGGTTCAGCAAACGAGATCAGAGGTACTGTGGGGGCAGCAGGGCATTATGGGCAAGGAGGAGCTCAAGTCAGGAGTCTCAAGCTGGAAGGTGGCTGGTCTATTCAGAGCTTTGGAACTGTATTCCCACAGGTTAATGCGATGAAGTGGACACCACCAGATCAAAAATTTCCTTACAAGAGACTGCAGAGAAAATCTGACAAACTGTGAAAGAGGAATGTGAGCCTGACAATTCAAACTGCTGAAAAATCAAAGTTGCAAAAGTAATCAACTTTCCCATCCTCGTCAGAAAGAGTGGGATTGGAATTAAGGAAGTGCTTAGCAGTAGTGGATCAACTAAAGCTACAGATGTTGAGTCAGGTTTGGAAAAGTGTATAAAATTTAAAAGGACTGAGAAAAGAAATCTCATCTGCCTTTTTAGGGGCAGCCAGCTATCAGGAAAATTGCAGGCCGTAACACCTTCTAAAGCAGAAGAAACAGGAGGGGTGGGTGTGTAGGTTCAGGAAAACACTTATGTAACGAATCAATACGTTAGAAGGAACAGAGAAACCCAAGTGTTCTCACTGAAAACACTAGTACAGTCTAACAATAGTCTTGGGGAACACCCAGGAGGGAGAATCAGAAAAGGAGCTCAAGTCTTTTTTTTTTGGGGAGGGGGGGGCTGCATCTGTCCTACATCTTCCTGCTTAGATTCAAAAGCTTGACTCTCTTCAGGTAAACAAGAATCAATTTTACCAGAAACCACTTTACAAGTAATAGTCTACATTAAAACACTAAGCCGATCCAGTAAACACTGCCTAACCTAAGAAAACTGGAGTAGATCTAGGCTTGGTTTTCTGTTTCTTTGGCAAAGAAAAATGGGGCCAACTGTATTACTAATAGCAACAGCAGCTTTCCCGGTGATGGGCACAACATTCTGACAACAGGGAAAAAAATTGTGCGCTCTTACCATAAATGTAGATACTGAAGTGTATTCACTGTTGCAGTCCTGACTTGTGGACTCACCTGCCATGAAAGCCCTTGGCCTACCCAACTACCAGAGGAAAATATCCCTCCTCCAACAGCGGGTGGATGCCCTGTTCAACATTGGTACACTCAGGTATGGACAGCCAGGCAACATCATGTTTTTTCTTGCCCCTTGATGGTAGGAGCCCCTCAGTATGGGTCCTAAAGTGAAGGCACAAGCCAGAGAGCATGATCAAGGGAAGGGGCAAGAAAAGGTGGCTTAAGAGGAAGATTATACCATTCTGCCCTGTAGTCCAAAAGGGAAGGAACAGTGAATATACTAACATCAACATTTATGGTAAGTGTACATCAACTGTACTATGTTCGTGTTTCATTGTTGGAGTTCTGACCTGTGGGAAGATTCCCAAAGCCAAAGATGAGGGTGGAAGGTAGATTTGGGCGAGGACAGGAAAATTATTTTCTTGGGTGGCGAAAGCCAGGGTACATTTTTTGGCTAGGCTTGTATGGGCCATAGGGACGATCGCCTAGTACCTACCTATGACAGGATGCCATGCAGAATGGCAGTGGTGAATCCTGCTCTGGACCTGGAAAAGGACGATAACTGGTAGTTTGAAGGTATGCACAGATTACCAAGTAGCAGCTTCCAGAATGTACTTGGTAGGGATTCTAGAAAAGCAATAGAGGTAGCAAGTAGCCCCAGTAGAGTCCTGACAGCTTCAGGTGGCTTCTTACTATGATAGCTGTAACAAAATGAAATACAGTGAGAGATCCATTTGGTGATTGTTTGGAAACTGGTTTTCCTTAAGAATTGGTGGCAAAGACCACAAAGCACTGGTCCGATTTTCTCAAACTCTTACTTCTATCAAGACCATAACAGAACAGTCTATGCACATCCAAGGAATAAAGAATTTGATCCCTCTGGTTCTGTGGATTGGGAATGAAGTTAGGCAGATGTATGGCTCGATTTACTGAGGTGTCTGTCACCACCCTGGAAATTAAAGTAGGGTTAGTCCTAAGAGGGACTCTGGATGGAAAATGAGGAAGGGTTCCACTGCCATGACACCCTACAGCTCAGAATCTAGCAGAAGTGATAGTTTCTAACTTTGAAAAGTGACATTTTGCTTGCTAAGTCAGAAGCTGCTGGTTCGAATGGAGACAGGTTAGCTTTTCAGCAACAAAACTGAGCTCCCATAGAGGGGTAGGGTTGTCTCCTGGGAAGCCAGATGTGAATCAGGCCACTAAATTGTGTGAAGACAGGAAGAGGGATATGGGCCGAAATGGCAGAGGCATGAATTTTAATGGAGGAATAAGAGGCCCTTGTCCACCAGATTAGCCAAATAGTCTCGGATAATCAAAATCTTGGCTAAGAGGATTGCGGCCCTGTTGACACCAAATGGAAAAACTTTTCTACTTACCCAGGTTTTCCAATACTGTCCTTCTGGCCTCTGAGGATCCCTTGAGCCTGCTTGCATACGGCAGGATCTGTGCAGCATGCTGTGGAATTATCTAGGCTGAGAGTTTTGAATGTCTGCTGGTTGGGATGCAGAATTTTTCCCTGAGTCAGAAGGTCCAATCTGTGAGGCAACTGCCACAGTTTCTCTTTGGTTAGGTTGAGAAGCAAAGGGTACTAGTGGTGGCTGGAATTATCAGTGTTGTCCTGGGCCCCTCCTTCCCTTATTTTTAGAGCCACCCAAAGAAGCAGATAAGGTAGGAAATGCATAGATGAAAAGCAAGTCCAACGGAAAGAAAATGCATCAGTCTCTTCCCAGGCTGAGGGTAGGCTGCTCCTGGAGCAGAATGTTTTTACTTAAGCATTTTCTCTGGTGGTGAAGAGGTCCATCCCCATTTTTGTCTATGCTGAGAAACGTTCATCAATGTAGATGTCATTTGTGGGGGTCCATCAGGTTTCTGCTGATGAGATCAGCTAAAAGGTTTTGAGCACCTGGAAGGCACTGTGCCAAAAGGTGTAACCCCAGAGTAAGTGGTCTCCCAAGCTTGCATTGCTAGACAGAAAGCAGGTGCGAGTACCCCTTGCTTGCTTATGTGCCACAAGACTGTGGTGTTTTTCTCCAAAGGCTACAACCCCTTCTTGAAAGTATAGTTTTGTACCTACCATAAGTGTAGATGTCCGATAGGTATGCATCTGCAGTCCTAACATATGGGTTGTCCTCTGCCTCAGGCAGCCCTTCGGTCGGCCGGATTCCAAAGTCTGGGTCTGGCCTCGGCTGATGTCGCACTTCACCCGACATCATAGCTCCTGGGGTATAAAGGCATCAGCCGACACCATTTTCCTCAGTGTTTCTTGCCCCAGATGCCAGGTGCCCTCTAGGAAGGCTAAATTTTGATAAAAGTAGAAATTCCAAACAGTAGAAAACAAAAAGTATATATACATATATACATACAAACAAACACACCATAATAGATTCCCCCAGCTAGCTAAGAGAGGGGTAAGTACCCTAGGAATACCACAGAGGGGAAGGAGGGTGGGTAATCCTGACTGCAGATGCATACCTATCGGACATCTACATTTATGGTAGGTACAAAACTGTACTATGTCCTTCAAGGATGCATCTGCAGTCCTAACATATGGGTAGAATACCATAGCCAAACTGGGGGAGGAGGCCCTAAGATAATGGTGTAGTTAAGATCCCTTGTAAAACTGCAGTTGCAAATCCTGCTCGGGATCTGGAGTATAAAGCAAGATTGTAATGCTTGGCAAATGTATGCACGGAGCTCCAAGTAGCAGCTACTAAAATGTCTTTGGTAGCCACTCCTCGTAGGAAAGCTGTAGTGGTGGCTGTAGCTCTTGTGGAGTGAGGCCTGATATTTTCAGGAGTTGTCTTTCCATGAAAAGAGTAACAGAATCAAATGCAATTTCCTATCCATTTTGAAATTGTCTGCTTGGAAATTGCTTTTCCTTGCACTCCTGTTGCATATGCTACCAGAAGCTGGTCAGTTTTTCTGTTGGTCTTAGTTCTGTCCAGATAGTAGCGCAGTTGTCTGCGTACGTCCAAGGTGTGCAGTAGTTTTTCCCCCCTGTTCTGTGGGTTAGGGAAGAACGTAGGTAAATGAATAGCTTGGTTCAAGGATACTCTGGATACCACCTTTGGCATGAAAGTAGGATTGGTTCTCAGACACTCTATCCTGGTGAAAGATAAGGAAAGGCTGCACTGCCATTAAGGCCTGTAACTCGGATACCCTTCTTGCTGAAGTGATTGCCAGAAGGAAGGCAGTTTTCCAAGATAAGAACTGTAAGTCTGCTGATGCTGCTGGTTCAAAAGGAGGAAGTCAATTTTTCCAGCACAAAATTGACATCCCATGCAGGCAGAGGTGGTCTCCTTGGAGGTTTTACATTTTTGATCCCTCTTAGAAATTATGAGGAGAGGTTGAGAGAAGATAGGAGGATCCATGTTGTACTCTGCTGAGATTGCTGAAGCATGTATCTTAATGGAAGAATAGGACAGACCATTGTGGAATAGTTCTGCTAAGTATTCTAGGATGTGTGCTAGGTTTGCCAGTGTGACATCTGTTCCCTTTGATGCACTCCAAATGAGGACTCTCTTCCATTTGGCTGAGTATGTTTTCCTTGTGGAGGGTCTGCGAGCCTCCAGGATAATGTCCTTGACCCTCTGAGATAAAACAGGTTGGTTTTGCTTTATGCAATTTTCCAGGCAGTTAGCTGCAGTGTTTTCAAGTTTGGATGCAGGGTCTTGTAGTTCTGTGTTAGAAGTAAAGGCCATAGAGGTAGAGGCCATGAGTTCGTCCGAGACATGCTTCTCAGTAGCGGGTACCAATGCTGCCTTGGCCAGTCTGGAGCAATCAGAATTACCTTTGGCTGTTCCTCCCTGATCTTCAGTAGAACTTTGTACATCAATGGGAGAGGTGGAAAGGCATAAACTGTCAGGTCCTTCCAGCAGAAAGAAAGGGAGTCCACTCTCCAGGCTTGTGGGTGGTATTCTCTTGAGCAGAATTTCTTCAGTTGGTGGTTGAGTGGGGAGGCGAACAGGTCTATCTCTGGCATTCCCCATGTCTTTGTTATGGTTTTGAAGATGTCTGGATGCAGCATCCATTCGTGAGCATCCGTGGTAGTTCTGCTTAATCTGTCTGCTAGTGAATTTTCTTTTCCTGGTACGAATCTGGCCTGCAATTGAATGTTGAGATTCAGGCCTAGGTTCCACAGATTCATTGCCATCCGGCATAGAGGGTAGGAATGCGTGCCTCCCTGTTTGATGTACCACGACTGTGGTACTGTCCGTCCTTATCAGCAGGTGTCCTTGCTGGAGGAATGTTTTGAATGCCTCGATTGCATGCTTCACTGCCAGCATCTCCTTTAGATTTGTGTAGATTCAGCTGGTCTTGGGACCATAGGCCTTGGATACACTTGTCTTCCATGTGTGCCCCCCAGCCTAGGTCTGAGGCGTCCGTGGTGATGGTCTGCCTTGGCTGTGGTTTGTGGAAAGGCAACCCTCTGTTGGTCTGGCAGGCCTGAGCCCACCACAGGAATTCTTGTTTCAGGCATGGAATGATTGGTATCATGGTTTCTAGACTGTCTGTGTTGAGACCATACATTCCTTAGGTACCGTTGTAACTTTCTCATATGCAGTCTGGCATGTGGGATCAAGATTATGCAGGATGCCATGTAACCCAGGGCCTGCAGGACTTTCCTTGCAGTAAGCTGAGTTTGTCTTGTCAATGACATGAAGTAAACTGGAAGTTGCTTTTGTTTTTCTTCTGTGAGAAAAGCCATCTGAGTTAGTGTCCAGGTCTGCACCCAAAAATGTTATCCTTTGGGATGGCACTAGTTTTGACTTCTGTATGTTGACTGTGTATCCCAAGGCTTGCAGCAGTTGTATGACATAGGTCAAATCCTTTATTTTTGTCTTGTTGTCCGCTTGTATTAGGCAGTTGTCCAGGTATGGGTAGATTTGAATTCCCTGAAGCTTGCAATGTGCAATTACTGATGCCAGGCATTTCGTGAATACTCTGGGCGCAGTAGATAAGCCAAAGGGCAATGCTGAGAATTGATAATGCTCTGATCCTGCAAGAAATCTGAGGTGTCTTCTGCAATCTGGTCGTATGGGGACGTGCAGGTATGCCTCTGAGATCTAGAGTCACCAGCCAAGACTCCTTGCCCAACATGGGAAGAAGTTGCTGTAGGGTCAGCATCTTGAATTTTGGTACAATGAGATGTGTTCAGTGCGGACAAGTCGAGAATAGGCCTCCATTGAGTTTCTTTTCTTGGTACAAGGAATAGTCTGGAGTAAAATCCTTGGCCTTGTTCCATAGATGGTACCTTTTCTATTGCTCTCATCCTTAGTAAGTTGGTGATTTGTTTTAGAGCCTCTGACTTCTGGCTTGATGGAAGGTTTGGCATTCCTCTCTTTTTTGGTAGTGTGGAAATGAAACCTGTAGCCTTTGTCTACTGTTTGCAAAGTCCATTTGTCTCCTGTAATGCAATGCCAGTTTTTTGAAAATAAAGCTAACTTTCCTTCAAGGGTGCTTCCAGTTGTGCCCTGGTAGGCGGAATCAGAGCCAAGTCATTGTGTCTGTCCTGTGGAAGTGGTTGCAGTCGTAGCTGTGGCGGCACTCCTCTGGTTGTCAGGTTGCCACTGACGGCCCCTGTAGGCACCCCTTGATTGACCTCTGCCTCTTGGGCGTCTATTTCTGCCTCTCTGTGCTCTGGAGGTGTCTGGAAAGGACCAATTCTTTGAAGGCCAATTTCTGCTGAACCTCGGAGGTTGGACCTGCAGGAAATCCTTGACTGTTTGCACAGATTTTGCTTTTTCTTCCACTTTCTTGAGAACCTCCTGTGCAGGGGAGCCAAATAAACTTTGTTTCTCCATAGGGGCATCTAGGAGTTTTGACTTAACATGGTCTGGCAAGGATTGCTCTTTTAGCCAGGCATGCCTTCGAATCACTGCTCCAGTCATAGCTGATCTAAATGAAGCCTCCAGTGCATCATAGCCACATTTTAAAAAATGATTACTGACCTGCTGTGAGTTGTGTACCAAATCCTGAAGTGACTTACGGTCTAAAGGTTCAGGAGAGGAAAGCTTTTTACTCAGCTGATCTAACAAGAATTCCTGGTACTGTATCATGTGAAATTGACAGTTTAAAGTCCTAGCAGAAAGAGTAGCAGATGTATAAACCTTTTTACCCCATCTCTCTAATGCTCTTGATTCTCTGAGGGTAGGGGGGTTTTGGCAGAGGCAGCTGCAACACCCTTAGGGCCCTGAGAAACGGTTTCTGGGTCTGCAGCATGGGCCTTATACAAGTGGAAGTGAGAACCCGGGACCCTGTAATATCTGTCAGGTTTGGCAGGGGCCGGGGGAAGAGAATCAGGTGCAGAACTGGCATCATTGTATGCATCATCAACAACTGATAGTACAGGTGGTATGGCTAAAGGCCTATGCTGTGGTAAGTGTAAAAAAGTCCTTAGCCTTTTCCTTGAATCAGAAAAATCCTGACCCTGCCACTGGAAGTGTTCCCTCACTGAGTGTAGTTTCCCCAAATGAAAATTCTTCTGGGGGGGGGGGGGAGGCAGAAGGAATGGAGACTTCTGCATCCGAATCCTCATGAGGAGTATGGTCCTTCCTGATGGTCTGATAACTCTGATCCATCCGAGGAATAGTCAGAGGAGAGAGGTTCAGGGGGTTCAGTCCTAGGCCTTTTTTCAGGAGGAGGTTGTGAGGCCCTGTCTGGGTGAGGTTGGGATCCCCTGATCAGAGAGATAAGGTCCTCTGCAAGGCTAAGAATCTGAGAGCTGGAGGAAGGCCTGTGAGAGGGAGCTTTAGTAGGTAATGCCTTGGAATGTTCAGCTGCCTTAGCCCTGGAGAAGGCCTTAATAGACATAGAAGCAGGGGGTCTAGCTGCCCCACGTGCAGGAGTGGAGATGTCCAACGGAATGGTGTCGGACAATTCCTGTGTGCCTGCTTCTTCGGTATGAATTTCTGTAGCCGACTCAGCCGGAGCCTGCGAGGCCTCGGTTGTCGGGGGCATGCTTTCGGCCGAAGGAAGAACCGAGGACTCTGTTTCAGCCGAAACAGAGACACTCGCGGAAGGCCTAACCGTGGTTTCAGCCGAAACCGCGGGCTGCGAGTGTCGGTCCTTTTCCTTGCGTTTTTTGGCTAAATGAGTAGTCGGGAGTCTGACGGCATTTTATATGCAAAAGCGGGACCAAAAAACTCTTCAGCAATCTCCGACCGACGTCTAAGTGTCCGTTGGTTGAAGGAAGCACAGGATAAACAAGCTGATACGTCGTGGTCTGGGCCTAAGCAAGGAAGGCAGTAAGAGTGGAAATCCTTGAGGTATTTGTTTCCCACAAGTTAGACAATTATTTACTTTGTCTGACATCGGCTGAGGCAAGAAAGAGTCCCCAACGGGGTACTTAGCTTTTTTAGAAGTCTTCGGTAGCTGAAATCTCTGGATCTGACCAACCGGCACTTGCGAACAGCTTCTGCTTCGGGCACCGCGTGGCAAGAAAGACTGAGGAAAATGGCGTCGGCTGATGCCTTTATACCCCAGGAGCTATGACGTCGGGTGAAGCGAGACATCAGCCGAGGCCAGACCCAGACTTTGGAATCCGGCCGACCGAAGGGCTGCCTGAGGCAGGACAACCCATATGTTAGGACTGCAGATGCATCCTTGAAGGACATCTGCCATAAGCTCCTTCAAGTTTGTCTCGCTCTCTGAACAGATTTCCTCCACTTTCCTTGGGTCTGTAAGTGTTTGAAATGGACCCCCATGCTGTCGCTGAGGCAGCCACGGGGAAGAGATTGCTCTTGGGAGTGTGAACCTGAAAGGAAGGCCCTGTTGGAGTGTGAACCTGAAAGGAAGGCCCTGGTTCAGAGCACAAGCTTGTGCCCACCAAGCAAATTCCTTCATGAGACAAGGGATCAGCTGCATCTTGGCTGAGTGGGGCTGCACATGCTGCCACCACACATTCAGGTACTACTGGAGCTTCATGTGCAGCCCAGCCAGGGGGTCCATGAGGATGCAAGATGCCATGTAGCTCAGTGCTGAGGAACTCCCTGGCTGAGAAGCATAGTCTCCGCATGATTTTTTTTAGGAAGTACTGTGTCAGGAAAGAGACCTTGTCTGGAGGTAGGAAGGTCTTTTGAAAGGATGAGTCCAGAACCCCCAAAAACACAATCCTGGTAGAGGGTTCTGTGTTTGATTTGTGATTAATGGTAAAACCCAGGGAGATCAGAGAGTCGGATGGAGGAGTCACTGTTGCTTTTTGCCATGGGCTTGTGGCCTAGAACTCCCTTGCCTGAAGTGTTCAAAGTCCACCGCCTGGGGTCGTCGTAATTGCCTGTGTGCCCTTTTCCCTTGTGGCTTTCTCCACCTGGTTTTGGACTGTGAAGGAAAGGACCTTGTTTAAAGGGGTAGTTGCTACTGAATCTAGGAGGCTGAACCTGAAGGATGTTTGCATGGATTTAGCTTAATCTTCCATCTTTTTAAGCACAGCCGCAGCTTTGGACTCGAAGAGGAAGTATTTATCCAGAGGGACAGCCAAAAGATTTGACTTGACATGCTCAGGGAGGGACTGCTCCTTTAACCATGTATGTCTTCAGACAGAACCTGTAACTGCAGCCCTGCTGGAAGCTTCCAAATCACAGCCAGAGTGTAAGAAATGTCTAGCAACTTGACAGCTAGAGTGACATAGATCCTCAATGGTTTAAATATTTTGGTTTAACTGATCCATAATGTTGTCGATATTTTATGTGGAATTGGCAGTTAAGGGCCCTAACAGCTAAGGTGGCAGAAGTGAAACTTTTCTGCCAAGTCTATCAGGAGCCCTACTCTGTGGGCAGCTTTTTTTTTTTTTTTTTTTTTTTTTTGAGGAACTAGCTCCTTTGGGTCCTGGGGTCACAACCTCTGGGTCAGCAGAAGGGTTCTTATAGGGTACTAGACTTGCATAAACAAATAAGACCCATCTGGTTTTCAAGGGGCTGGAGGAAAGGAATCTGGACTTTAAGAGGGATCCAAGAAAACATCCTCTACAGCCTCTAAAACTGGAGGAACGGCAAGAGGCTTGCGCACTGGCAGGTAAATGAATTTCCTAATGCGCTTCTTGGATTGTGGGTAAACTTGGGCTTCCCACTGGAAATAATTCCATATAGCATGAAGAGTCTCCCCAAAAGAAGTGTCCTCAGGGGGAAGCAGAAAAATACAGTTGTGTACCTACCATAAATGTAAATAGTGTGTATTCACTGTTGCAGTCATTACACTTGGGTTATCCTGCTGGCAGGCTACCCGCAGTCTGCCTGAATTCCAAAGTCCTGGTCTTGCATCGGTTGCTGTCGCCTCTTCCCTGGCATCAGTGCACCAGGGGTATAAAAGATGCAGTTTTTCATGCCCCAGATGTCAGGTGCGCCCAAAAGGGTAGGCTGTAAAAATTATGATCATAAAATAAACATGCACATAACCTTCATCTACAAGCAAATACACCACATAGCTTGTATAGAACAGATGGGTACAGATAAGTCCCAGCAAAGAAAAAGGGGGATGGTGGGAGGGTAACCTGGACTGCAACAGTGAATACACTCGAACATCTACATTTATGGTAGGTACACAACTGTACTATGTTCATCGTGTTTCACTGTTGCAGTAATTAGACTTGTGTTGAATCCCAAAGCAGAGGTTGGGCGGCTGGGCCTAAATAGTTTGGAGTGGCTATGAGACCCTGCAGAACTGCAGTGGCAAAGCCTGCTCTGGATTTAGAGTAGAGAGGTAAATGGTAGTGCTTTTGTAAAAGTGTGCACGGAAGTTCATGTTGCAGCCTCAAAAATATCCTTGGTTGGTACTCCTCTGAGGAAGGCTGCTGCTCTGGTAGAATGTGGCCTAATGCCCTTGGGCACTGATTTGCCATGTTGTGAATAGCAGAAACGAATACAGTGGGCTATCCATTTTTAAATAGTTTGCTTTGAAATGGCTTTTCCTTAGGAACTTGCAGCATATGCCACTAAGAGTTGCTCAGTCTTTCTGAAGGCTTTAGTCTTGTCCAAGTAAAAGCGTAACTGTCTGTGTATGTCCAAAGTATGCAGAAGTCTCTCCCCCTTATTCTGTGGGTTTGGATAAAAGGTAGGCAAATGTATGGTTTGGTTCAGAGCCATGCTGGACACTACCTTAGGCATAAATGTCGGGTTTGTCCTTAAGAGAAACCCTGTCCTGATGGAAAATAAAAGGTTCCACAGCCATCAGCACCTGTACTCTGAGACTCTTCTTGCTGAAGCTATTGCTAGGAGAAGAGTGGTTTTCCATGACAAGTATTTTATCTCAGCTGTATTGGCTGGCTCAAAAGGAGGCAGTGAGTTTTTCCAAGACAAAATTGAGGTCCCATATAAGTATTGGAGCTCTCCTTGGAGGTCTTGTTTTTGGCCCCTCTGAGAAACTGTCTTAGCAGTGGATGAGACAAAATAGGTGGGTCCATATTTTAATGAGCTGAAATGGCAAAGGCATGGATCTTAATGGATGAGGATAGGCCTTTGTCCAGCATCTCAGTTAGGTATTGCAAAATCTGAGGAATATTTGGTTCAAGCGAGTCAATTCCCTGCACTTGGTTCCAAGCACAGAATCTTTTCCATTTTTCTGCATAAGATTTTCTGGTGCTGCGCCTCCAAAATAACATCCATAAAGTACAGTTTTGTACCTACCATAAAATGTAGATGTCCGAACTGGATAGCATCTGCAGTCATAACAAACGGGTTGTCCTGTCGTCGGTCGGCCGGATTCCAAAGTTCGGGTCCGGCTTTGGCTGATGTCGCACTTCACCCGTCATCTCTGCTGGTCTTCGGGTATAAAGGCATCAGCAGACGCCATTTTCCTCAGTGTTTCTTGCCCCAGATGCCAATTGCCCTCTTGGCAAGCTAAATTTTGGATAAATGCCAATGTTTCCAAAATAGAAGGCAAACACAAAAAATAAACATGTATGTACATATATACAAACAAATACACCATAAGAGACTCCCCCCCTAGCTAGCTATTAGGAGGGTAAATACCCTAGGAGTACCGCAGAGGGGAAGGAGGGAGGGTAATCCTGACTGCAGATGCTATCCAGTTCGGACATCTACATTTATGGTAGGTACAAAACTGTACTATGTCCTTCATGGATGCATCTGCAGTCATAACAAATGGGTAGAATACCATAGCCAAACTAGGGGAGGAGGAATAATAATTATGGTGTAGTCAGGATCCCTTGCAGAACAGCAGTGGCAAACCCTGCTCGGGATCTAGAATATAGAGGTAAATTATAATGCTTGGCAAATGTATGCACGGAGGTCCAAGTAGCCGCCTCAATAATGTCCTTGGTTGCCACTCCTCTTAAGAAAGCTGTGGTAGTGGCTGTAGCCCTTGTAGAATGAGGTCTTATGTTCTGTGGAATTGGTTTTCCATGGTAGGAGTAACAGAATCTTATGCAATTTCCTATCCATTTGGAGATTGTCTGTTTGGAAATTGCTTTTCCTTCCCTTCCTGTTGCATAGGCTACAAAGAGCTGGTCAGTTTTTCTGTTACCTTTGGTTCTGTCCAGGTAGTAGCGCAACTGTCTATGTACATCCAAGGTATGCATTATTCTTTCACCTCTGTTTTGTGGATTGGGAAAGAAGGTAGGTAGGTGGATTGCCTGGTTTAAAGACACTCTGGATACCACCTTAGGCATAAATGTAGGATTAGTTCTCATGGACACCCTATCTTGATGGAAGATTAGGAAGGGTTGCACTGCCATTAAGGCCTGTAGTTCCGAAGCCCTCCTTGCTGAAGTAATAGCCAGTAGGAAAGCAGTTTTCCATGACAGGTGTTGTAGATCTGCTGTTGCTGCTGGTTCAAACGGAGGGAGTGTCAACTTTTCTAGTACAAAATTCAAGTCCCATGCTGGTAATGGTGGTTTCCTAGGAGGTTTTACATTCTTGATCCCTCTGAGGAACTGCCTGAGTAGAGGATGTGAAAAGACAGGAGAATCAAAGCTGTATTCTGCTGAAATAGCTGATGCATGTATCTTGGAGGAATAGGACAGGCCTGTATGTAGAAGCTCTGCCAAGTACTCCAGAATGTTAGCAATATCTATGTTCGACACATCTTTTCCTCTTTCAGTACTCCAAATGACGAACCTTTTCCATTTTCCTGCATAGTTCCTTCTTGTTGAAGGTCTGCGGGCTTCAAGGATAATGTCTTTAACCCTTTGTGAAAGGTCTGGGTTCGTTACTGCTATGTGATTTTCCAGGCAGTCAGTTGCAAGGTTTTTAGGTTTGGATGTATGATGTTGTAGTTGTTCTGAGTTAACATCAGAGGCATCAGGGGTATTGACCACATTTTCTCCCGAGACATGCTCCTCAGCAATGGGTACCAGTGTTGTCTTGGCCAGTTTGGAGCTATCAGAATTATCCTTGGACGTTCCTCTGATTTTCAGTAGTACCTTGTGCATCAAGGGAAGAGGTGGAAATGCATATGCTGTCAGGCCTTTCCAGCTGAAGGATAGAGAGTCCACCTTCCATGCAAGTGGGTGGAATGTCCTTGTGCAGAATTTTTTGAGCTGGTGATTTTGTGGGGAAGCGAATAGATCTATTTGTGGCATTCCCCATTTCTTTGTGATGGCCTTGAAGATGTCCGGGTGTAGCATCCATTCGTGAGCATCCGAGGTGGTTCTGCTTAAAATGTCTGCTAGGGTGTTCTCTTTTCCCGGTACAAATATTGCCTGTAACTGGATGTTGTAGCTGAGAGCCAGATTCCAAAGGTCCAAAGTCATTCTGCATAGGGGTAAGAATGAGTGCCTCCCTGTTTGTTGATGTACCACATGACTGTGGTGTTGTCTGTCCTTATCATCAAATGGCCTTCTTTGAGGAATGGTCTGAATTTTAGGATTGCCAGTTTTACTGCCAGCATTTCTTTTTGGTTTATGTGCAGGTGCAGTTGGTCCTGAGTCCACAGTCCTTGTACGCATTTGTCCACCATGTGTGCCCCCCCTCCTAGGTCTGAGGCATCCGTTGTGATGGTTTGGTTTGCTGGAAAGTTGTGGAAGGGTAAGCCTGGGTTTGACTGGTATGCCCGAGCCCACCATAGGAACTCCTGTTTTAAGCATGGGATTAGTGGTATTTCTGTTTCTAGGCTGTGCCTGTGTTGAGACCATAAATTCTTTAGGTACCACTGTAACTTTCTCATATGCAGTCTGGCATGTGGGACCAAGATTATGCATGATGCCATGAAGCCCAAGGCCTGCAGAACTTTTCTTGCTGTTAGTTTGTTCTGCTTTGTTAATGCCAAGAAGTAAAGAGGGAGTTCTTTTTGTTTTTCTGCAGTTAGGAATGCCATCTGTTTTACTGTGTCTAATTCCGCGCCCAAGAAAGTTCTTGTCTGGGATGGTATCAGCCTTGACTTTTGTAAATTGACTGTGTATCCCAGGGCTTGTAGCAAGTAAATGACCCTTTGTAGATCTGTTGTCAGCTTGCTTTTGTTGTCCGCTTGTAACAGGCAGTCGTCCAGGTATGGATAAATTTGGATTCCCTGTACTCTGCAGTGAGTGATTACTGATGCCAGGCATTTTGTGAATACTCTGGGTGCAGTAGATAAGCCAAAGGGCAATGCTGAGAATTGATAATGCTCTGATCCTGCAAGAAATCTGAGGTATCTTCTGCAATTTGGTCGAATGGGGACGTGCAGGTATGCCTCCTTGAGATCTAGAGTTACCAGCCAACACTCCTTGCCCAGCATGGGAAGAAGTTGCTGTAGGGTCAGCATTTTGAATTTTGGGACAGTGATGTATGTGTTTAAGATGGACAGGTCGAGAATAGGTCTCCAGTTTTTCTTTTCTTGGTACTAGGAAGAGTCTGGAGTAGAATCCTTTGCCCTGTTCTGTTATTGGTACCCTTTCCACAGCTCTCATCTTTATTAATTCCGCTATCTGGTGCAGGGCTTCTATTTTTTGATTTGGGGGCAGGTTTGGCATTCCTCTTTTTACTGGTAAAGTGTGGAAGTGGAGCCGGTAGCCTTGGTCTATGGTTTGCAAAATCCACTTGTCTTTTGTAATATAGTGCCAATTTTTCGAGAATAAGGCTAACTTTCCGCCTAGTGGTGCTGCTATTTGCTTCCTGGTAGGCGGAGTCAGAGCCAAGTCACTGTGATTGTCCTGTTGCAGTGGTAGTGGTTGTGTCTGTGCCTCGGTTATTGCCTTGCCACTGTCGTCCTCTGTAGGCACCTCCTCTGGATTGATTTCAGCCCCTAGAGCGTCTGTTCCTGCCCCTTTGTGAACTTGTGGAGTCAGGAAAGGACCAATTTTTGGCAGGCCAGTTCCTGCTAAACCTTGGGGGCTGAACCTGTAGGAAATCTTTAACTGTTTGTACAGATTTTGCCTTCTCTTCCATTTTCATTACCTGCTGGGCAGGTTCCCCAAATAGACTGGCCTTATCCATAGGAGCATCCAATAGCTTAGCTTTAACATGATCCGGTAAGACCTGTTCTTTCAACCATGCATGCCTTCTTATCACTGTGCCAG
Source organism: Protopterus annectens (assembly GCF_019279795.1). NCBI lineage: Eukaryota > Metazoa > Chordata > Ceratodontiformes > Protopteridae > Protopterus > Protopterus annectens. The sequence goes on along the minus strand of NC_056741.1, from coordinate 731,124,371 downwards.
TCATGGCTGATCTAAATGAAGCCTCCAGTGCATCATAGCCACATTTTAAGGAATGGTTACTAACCTGTTGGATGTTATTCACCATTTCTAATACATATTTCTTATCTAAAGATTCATCAGAGGACAGCTTTTTAATTAACTGATCAAGCATAAACTCTTGGTATTGGATCATGTGAAACTGACAGTTTAAAGCTCTAGCTGAGAGAGTAGCAGAGGTGTAGACTTTTTTCCCCCATCTCTCTAAGGACCTGGATTCCCTTTCAGAGGGAATAGGGGTTTTTGCTGTGGTCGAGGCTACTGCCTTAGGCCCCTGGGATATAGTTTTGGGGTCTGCAAGTGGGGCCTTGTATAGGTGGTGATGAGTGTCTGGCACCCTGTAAAATCTATCTGGTTTGGCAGGGGCTGGAGGTAAAGAATCAGGTGCAGTGCAGACATCATTAAATGCATCGTCCACAACAGATAGGACAGGAGGTATAGCTAAGGGCCTATGTTGTGTTAAGTGCAGAAAAGTCCTAAGCCTTTTTCTTGAATCTGAGAAATCTTGTCCCTGCCATTGGAATTGTTCTCTCATGGCATGTAAGGTTTCCCCAAAGGAGAATTCCTCTGGTGGAGAGGCAGCTGGAATGGATTCTTCAGCATCTGAATCTTCATAATTGGAAAAAGGAGCCTCTGGCTGGTCTGTAATGTCCGAGTCATCCGCAGAATCAGAGAACACAGGCTCGGGGGGCTCTGCTCTAGGTCTCTTTTCTGGGGGCTGAGAGGCCCTGTCTGGGTGAGATTGGGATCCCCTAATTAAGGATATTAAATCTTCTGCCAGAGTAAGCATTTGTGAACTAGAAGTGGGCCTGAGTGAGGGTGGTTTAACAGGCACTGATTTAGCTGATTTGGCTGCTTTAGCCCTGGCAAAGGCCTTAATAGACATGGCTGCAGGAGGCCTAGCAGCACCACGTGCTGGGGTAGAGATATCCAAAGGGATGGTGTCTGATAGATCAGTAGGAGCCACAGTTGTAGGCAAAATTTCTGAGGCTGATTCAGGTAAGGTAGCAGGAGCCTCAGTAGTAGTCATGGATTCGGCTGAAAACTGACCAGTTTTCTCGGTTTCGGCAGAAACCGAGACACTCGCGGCTTGCTTAACTGTGGTTTCGGCCGAAACCGCGGACCGCGAGTGTCGGTCTTTTTCTTTGCGTTTTTTAACAATTTGGGTAGTCGGAGGATCCGACGGCATAATGTACGCAAAATCTGAGCCGAAAAACTGTTCAGCAAACTCCGACCGACGCCTAAGCGTTCGTCGGTTGAAGGAAGCACAGGCCGAACAGGCTGCTACGTCGTGGTCTGGGCCTAAGCAAGGCAAACAGTAAGAGTGGAAATCTTTATGAGGTATTTGTTTCCCACAAGTTAAACAGTTATTGACTTTTTCTGACATCGGCTGAGGCAAGAAAGAGTCCCCAACGGGGTACTTAGCTTTTTAGAAGTCTTCGAAGTAGTATTCGGTAGTAGTAATCTCTGGATCTGACCGACCGGCACTTGTGAACAGCGTCTGCTTCGGGCGCCACGCGGCAAGAAAGACTGGGGAAAATGGCGTCGGCTGATGCCTTTATACCCGAAGACCAGCAGAGATGACGTCGGGTGAAGTGCGACATCAGCCGAAGCCGGACCCAGACTTTGGAATCCGGCCGACCGAAGGGCTGCCTGACGAAAGGACAACCCATTTGTTATGACTGCAGATGCATCCATGAAGGACATCTGCTTTAGAGAGAGGTGTGTTCTGAATGATTACATTACCCACCATGCAGCCAGATTTAGGGTTCTGAGCTGGCTGTGCAGGATCTGATTGTTCTGTTGGGTCAGCAAATGAGGTATTGGAGGCAATGTCCAGGCTGGGCCTTGAGACAAGCTCTTTAGGATTGGGTACCAGTGCTGGCATGGCCAGTTTGGGGCAATCAGTATCACTTTTGGCTTCTCTTGTCTGACCTTTAGGAGAACCTTGGAGAGGAGAGGCTGAGGAGGGAAGGCATATACTGTAAGTGCTTTCCAGCTGAATGAAAGGGCATCCACTTTCCATGCTTGCTTGTGATAAGTCCGAGTGCAGAATCTCTGTAGCTGGCAGTTGTGAGGGGAGGTAAATAGATGTCTGGGCATCCCAACTTCCCTGTTATAGGTTCATATTCATAGGTTCATACAAGGCTGCCTAGGGCATTTATAAGCCTAGCCAGAACGTGTTTGGCTTTCTCCACCCATTTTAAATTTATTTTATGCCCTTTTTTGAGGTTAGTATACTGTGCCTCTAACAGTGACACAGAAGTGATACCCAGGGTAAACCTACGATCTCCCATCCACTCAAGATTCCTCTTGAAGAGAGTCAATGAGGGACTCTGCCTAACCTGGACTGGGATTTTATTCCAGAGTGAAGGGAGCCTCTGGGTTATGAATCTGTCCCTCCAGCATGTCCTATTTATTTCAGTGCTGAGGTTCAAGTCTCTCGAGCGCGTAGCTCGATGGGATTTGGATTTTCTGAGGTGCAGCATGTCCCATTAATTTCAGTTTGGACATGGCTTTATACATCAAGCACAGAACGCCTCTGAACAGGTGGTATGCCACTGAGTAGAGCTGGAGTTTCTTTAACCGGGCAGCATATGGCATCTGTTTGAGCCCTTTGATCCTCTTGGTGAGGTACTTTTAGGGACTTTCCAGTTGCTGCAGGTGTCTGGTAAGGTACATCCCAAAAGGAGCATTGTACTCTATGGGCCTGATGAGGGATGAGTAAAGAGGCACGATGACCTCCCCTGATCTAGATGTGAATCCCTTCATGATTAGGTGGGCTATATAAAATGTTTTTCTAACCACTTTGGCCACGTGGTTGTCAAATGAGAGATTGCTATCAACTTGGGTCCCCTGGTCCCTAATTACTTCTTCTGTACTTAATGGATTACCACCTATGTGGTAATTTGTGGGCACTTTGTTTTTGCCAAAGGGGATGACTATACACTTTTTGGCATTTAGCTTGAGGCCATGGCTCTGGCACCAGTTGTCTGTTTCTATGAGGCCCTTTTGGAGGATGCTTGTGTCTGCTGGAGAGTAGATTATGGCGACCAGTGCCAGTTTGCAGTCATCTGCGAAAGTGGTCAGCCACAGTTGTCCATTTCTATGAGGCCCTTTTGGAGGATGCTTGTCTCTGCTGGAGAGTCTATTATGGCGCCCAGTTTGCAGTCATCTGCGAAAGTGGTCAGCCACAGTCCTTCTGTATTGGCCTGTACCTCCGAGAAATATACACCGAAGAGAGGTCCCAGGACTGAGCCTTGTGGGACACCACTTGTAACTGGTTTGGAGTCTGACATGGCTCCAGCAATTCTAACCATGTGGGTTCTGTCCTTGAGCCAGTTTGCAATCCATCTAGTGACATAGGGGTTTACATTTAAGCTGGTGAGCTTATCTAAAATGCCCGAGTGGGGTATTGTATCGAAGGCTTTTGCGAGGTCCAGGAATGCTGTGTGGACCACCTTCCCCTCAATGGCCTTGGTGACGGTTTCAAAGAAATCAACCAGGTTTAAGAGGCAGGATCTGTCAAAGCCAAACTGGGTAGGATCCAGTGTCTGTAGGTCCCCAATATCTTTATTTATGAGGTCCATGATGATCCTTTCCATAGCTTTGCAGACCAAGCTAGTCAGGCTTATGGGGCGATAGTTTCCAGGATCCATGAGACAACACCTTTATGGAGAGGGACCACTGTTGCTGTACGCCACTCTTTGGGCACATATCTTGCAGTAAGGCTGAGACCGAACAGTAGTTTTATGTTTGGGTTTAGCTCTTCTTGGAGTTCATGTAGGACGCAGCCCAGGACACCATCTGGTCCCATTGATGCTGTGTTTTTTGCTTTGGAGAGGGCAGCTCTTACCTGAGCATCTGAGATATTGGGGGGCAGAACTCTGCTGGGATAGATATTTGCCCTTTTGGTGGGGGGGGGGGAGAGATTGCGCTGAACCCGTCAGCTAGGATGTTGGCAATGTCTGTGGGTTCTGTGTATTTTTTTGTCATTTTGGACTAATTCTGAGCATATCTGGGAATTGCCACCCAGGTTCCTAACATAACTAAAGAAAGCCTTGTGATTATCCTTAGTGTTCCTGTGCAATTTTTCTCTCGAAGCTGGCCTTAGACAATTTTATGATTGCCCGTAGTTTTCTGCTAATACTGATCAGTGATGCTTTCCCTTTTTGGGATTTTGCTCCATCATTTAGTAGCTTCCTCCTTCTATTGTATAGTTTGTTTATGGCTGGGGTCCACCAGACAGGACGTCTGCCTTTGGAGGATTGGGTCTTGGTTTTATTTGGGATCACATGATCTATGCATTCCTGAAGGTGTTCATAGAATGCGTTTATAAAGGATTCTGCGGTCTGGGCCGTATTTTCCACAGGCCCGGGGGCTTTGAACGATTCCACCTCGGTTTTGAGGAGTGTGAATTTTGCTTTAGAGAAGTTTTTCACTGTGGTTTTCTGGGCAGGGGGTCAGAATGTGAATATCCAGTGAGATTAGTTTATGGTGTGATCTTACCAGTGAGGGATACACTTCTGGTCTGGAGCATAGAGTCCCCATGTTGGTGATGATCAGGTCCAGTATGTTTTCCCCTCGTGGGAGTGGTAACAAGTTGTTCCATAGCATTTGAGTTTATAAATTCTAGGAACCTTTGGGCTAGGGTGTTGGAGCTAGAGTAATGCTCCCAGTCTATGTTTGGGTAGTTGAAGTCGCCCAATATAATGGTGTTTGGAGAGACCTTCATATTTTCCACTGTTCTCAGGAAGGCTGAGTGGGGTTCCTGGGTTTGGGAGGGTGGTCTGCAGCAGGTTATAAACTGGAAGGCAGTTTTACCCACTGTTAAGTTGCACATGGATAATCTCTGATGCTTCGTGCTTTGCCACCAACCTGGAGGTGTGGGTATCTTTGATGAATATCGATACTCCCCCTCTTGTGGTTCGGTCCAAGTTTTGGGGCCGAAAAGCATGGTATGAGGTATAAACTGGTAGTGCTGGGGTGCTCTCGGGAGCCCTGAACCAGGTTTCTGTTACTGCACAGACATAGATGTTCTCCATGCTAAGGAGAGTTTCGAGTGCGTGCATCTTGAGGTTTAGACTTCTGGCATTGAGTAGCATTACTCAGTTTCTTATCCCTTGCGATGTTGAAGATTTGTGGATCCAGTTTCCACTCATGAGGATCCATGAGGTTTCTTAGTTCGTCTGCCAAAGTATTAGTCTTTCCTGGCAGGAACTGTGCTTGCAGATGTACTTGATAAGTCAATGCTGTGCTCCAGTCATGGCTTGCCTGCATAGGGGGTAGGAATGTGTGCCCCCTTGCTTATGTACCATGACTGTAGTATTGTCCGTCTTATCAGTAGTTGTCCTGGATGAAGTAGGTCCTTGAAGGCTGTCAGGGCATTTTATACAGCTAGCATCTCTTTTTGATTGATATGAAGATGCATTTGGTTTGTGGGCCATGTGCCCTGAATACATTTTCCTGCCATATGTGCCCCCCAGGCATAATCTGATGCATCTGTTTTTAAGTGTCTGCCTGGCACTGGGTAAAGTGAATGGCTGTCCCTTGTTGTGGTGACAGGCCTGTGCCCACCATTGAAATTCCTGTTGCAGGCAGGGAATGAGGGTAATTACTGTTTCCAGGATGTGGCAATGTTGAGTCCAAACACTTTTTAGATACCATTGTAGTTTCCTCAAATGCAGTCTGTCATATGTAATTAGAATGCAGGATGTCATGAAACCCAAGGCCTGCAGGATTTTCCTTGCAGATAAGTGGGTTTTTGTTGCCAATTTCTTGAAGTAAGAAGTCAGACGCCTTTGTTTCTCTGGCGTGAGATAAGCCATCTGGGCAGCTGTATTTAAGCTTGCACCCAGGAATATCTCGAGAGGGTACTAGTTTTGATTTCTTTTCGTTTACTGTGTACCCTAGGCAAATTAGTAATCTTTTTACAAACGCCAGATGCTGTAGTAGAATATCTTTGTCCTTTGCTTGAATAAGGCAGTCGCCCAAGTAGGGGTATATTTGAATTCCTCGGTCTGCAAAATGCAATTACTGGTGTCAGGCATTTTGTGAAGACCCTGGGCGTAGTAGATAAGCCAAAGGGCAGTGCAGAGAATTGGTAGTGCATTGAGCCAGCTATGAATATGAGGTATCTTCTGCAAGACTGATTGGGACATGCAGGTATGCCTCTGAGGTCCAAAATTACATGCCAAGCCTTCTTGTTCAGCATGGACAGAAGCTGCTGTAGAGTCAACATTTTGAATTTTGGGACATCCAGAAAAATATTTAGAATAGACAGGTCCAGAATTGGTCTCCAGGCTTTGTCCTTTCTTGGCACTAAGAAAAGTCTTGAGTAAAATCCTTGTCCCTGCTCGAGGCACTGGCTGAATAGCCCCCATGCCCATGAGGGAAGAAACCTGTTTTTGTGCCTCTTGCCATTGACTGCATGGCAGGTCTGGCATACCTTTTGCCTTTGGAAGGGTGTGAAAGTGGAACCTGTAGCCCTGAGACTAGATTTAAGACCCATTTGTCCTGGGTGATCTTGTGCCAAGTTTTGTGAAAAAAGTGCTAGCTTTCCCCTTAAGGGTGCTGCCAAAAAATAAGTGCTTGGCATTGGCAGAGGGAAGTCATTTAGACTTTTCTATTAGGCTGTGATTTGTTTTCTCTGCTATTGGAGGTAGAAGCACCCCATTGTTTGGGCCTGTATGAGCCCTGGGGCTGTTGCCTGCCTCTAGGGCATATGTATCTGTCTCTCTGTGGTCCGTCTGACACTGGAAAGGACTAATTCTTAGTGGGCCAGCTCCTGCTAAATCTGGGTGGCTGTACCTGTAAGAAATCCTTTACTGTCTGCATAGATTTATAACACCTCCTCTGCCTTAACACCAAAGTATCATGCTGTAATGGAGCATCCAATAATTTGGCTTTAACATGATCAGGCAGATTCTGTTCCTTTAACCAAGCATGTGCCTTCTAACAGAACCTGTAACAGCGGCCCTGCACGAGGCCTCCAGTGAATCATAGCCACATTTTCCCACTTGTTCAGCTGCATGTAATAAATCCTGCAAATCTTTGTTCTCAGAACATTCAGAATGTGTCAACATTTTTTTGTTTTAACAAAGACATTAAGTATTGCTGATATTTGAGCACATGAAAATAGAAGTTATGTCCTTACCATAACGTTCCATGTGGAGTGTTCATCTCGCCTTTGTTCTTACACATGGGTTCGGAGCCGATCCTCGGCTCCGTGCCGGCCTCTTGCAAGCTCTGCATCGAGAAGAAGCTTGAGACAATCTAATACCCACAATCCCCCTCTGCCTTTACCTCAGATCTAGTTTGCAAGCAAACCAATCTACAGAGAGCACATTCATGCTTACATCACATATGCACAGAAAGAATCTATACATAACTATATATATATAAGAGAAATAGACATATATAACATATATGCCAACTATGTACACAATATTTGCAGCAGCAGCAGAATGCTCCTGGCCAGGCATCAAAAGAACTTTCTTCTTAAGGGCGGGAGGGTGGGACTGTAAGAACAAAGGCGAGATGAACACTCCACATGGAACGTTATGGTAAGGACATAACTTCTATATGTGATAGTGTTCAATCTCGCCGTTTGTTCTTACACATGGGTAGCGTCCCTAGCTCCTTGTTCCTGAGGAACTCACGGAAGGACGTTCTTGAGCACAGTGGAACCAAAGGTTGCCCTGTCCCTAGAAGCCTTGTCTACCTTATAATGAGAAATGAATGTATGTGGCTTAGACCAAGTAGCAGCCGCACAAATAGCGTCCAGTGGTAGGCGGGCTGCATGAGCCAAAGATGTAGACACTGACCTTGTGGAATGTCCTTTGGGTTTGTGCAAAAGGGTTTGATTTGAAGAATCGTAGACATAGATTATACAATCCGTTAACCATTTAGAAAGAGTTCTTTTGGTAACTGCAAGTCCTTTCCTGCTATCAGCAAAAGCCACAAAGAGTTGATCAGTTTTTCTGTGATCTTTTGTTCTATCCAAGTACAATCTTAGCTGTCTGTGAACATCTAATTTGTGTAACATATACTCCATTTTGTTGGAGTGGTTTTTGAAGAAAGTGGGTAATTCAATGGACTGATTAATATTGTTAATAGAACACACTTTAGGGAGGAAGGATGAATTGGTTCGAAGAGAAACTCTGTCAGAGTGGAAGATCAAATAAGGGTGCTTGATGGAGAGAGCCTGAAGTTCAGATACTCGCCTAGCGGAAGTAATGGCTACCAAAAAGAGAGTCTTCCAGGACAAATATTTTAATGGGCAAGAAGAGGCAGGTTCAAAGGGGGGCAACATTAATTTAGATAACAGGTTTAGACTCCAAGGTGACGTAGGAGATCTGACCGGTGGTCTAATATGAAAAACCCCTTTTAAAAAGGCTTTACAAAGTCTGTGAGCCATAACAGGAGCTCCACATTCTTCCACATGGAAATTTGAAATGGCAGCCAATTGAACTCTTAGTGTAGCAGGAGAAGCACCCTGATGGAATAAGTCCGTTAAAAACTCTAATATCTTATTCAAAGGAGCTATAAAAGGATCCACTTGGTGTGTATTCGCCCAGAATACAAATCGCTTCCATTTACTAGAATATGTTTTAGTAGTTGAAGCTTTATGAGAAGCCACCAATATATCCTGGACTGCTTGTGGCAAAAGATCAGACCTGGCTAAGTTGGGGAATTGGAGCAGCCAAGCTGCTAGATGGAGGGACAGGAGCGCGGGATGGGGAACCCCTGACGAGTGAGTCAATAGGTCTGACTCTGGGTCCAGAATCCAGGGTCCCCAAATGCAGTGTATCTTCAGGAAGGGAAACCAAATTTGACGAGACCAGAATGGGGCAATGAGGATTATTGTCCTGTGTAGGTTTCTGGCTTTCTGGAGAAACTTTGGTATCAGAGGAAATGGAGGAAATGCGTACAGGAGTCCCGGGGGCCAATCGTGAACCAGTGCGTCCCTGGGGACTTCCCCTGGAGGGGGTAATAGGGCAAAGTAGCTCCTGCATTTGGCGTTCATTGGAGATGCAAACAGATCGCAGGAAGGCTGGCCCCACTTGCGAAAAATCCTTTTCGCTACTGACTGTTTTAGGGACCACTCGTGCGGTAACAGAATTGCTCTGCTGAGCCTGTCGGCTAGGACGTTGGATGACCCCGGGATATGCGTTGCTATTAGAAAGCGACCCGTGGATTCCGCCCACTGCCAGATTCTCATGGCCTCTCTGCATAGCTGATAGGATTTGGTTCCCCCTTGCTTGTTTATGTACCAGACTACAGACATGTTGTCCATCTGAACTGCAATAGTTCCCAGAGGAAGAAGGGGAGCAAAGTGTTGCAACGCTAGAAACACTGCCCTCAACTCTAGAACATTGATGTGCAGATTGTACTCCAAATTGGTCCATTCGCCTTGGACTGTCTGTCCCTGAAAGATGCCCCCCCACCCTATCAGGGAAGCGTCCGTGGTCACCGTAACTGTGGGCGTGGGTAGTATAAATGGTCTCCCCTTGGAAAGGTTGCACGTTTGAAGCCACCAGTTTAGATCTGTTTTGCATGTCTTTGTTATAAGAATCTCGTGTGTTAGAGGTAGTTGTTGAAACGACCATTGTGCAAACAGTAGCCATTGTAGGACTCTCATGTGCAGCCTTCCCAAGGGTATTGCAATAAGGGAGGCTGACATGAGGCCCAACACCTTCAGTACCAGTTTTGCAGGAGATTTCCTTGACAAGAGTAGAAGACGTATATGAGTCTGAAGTGATAATATCCTTTCTGGGGGAAGCCTTAGAATCAACTGACGTGTGTAATTCTGCTCCTATGAACAAGATATTTTGTGATGGCTGAAGTAAGGATTTTCCGAAGTTTACGGAAATCCCTAGGTGAACACACAGTTGAAGAGCAAAGTCTCTGGCCTGTAATAGTTGACGCTGGGTGGTGGCAGAAAGGAGCCAGTCGTCCAGATACGGAAACACCTGGAATCCTTGGCCTCTCAAGTGAGACGCTACCACTGCCATGCATTTGGTGAAGACCCTGGGGGCTGAGGTCAGACCAAAGGGCAGGGCTCGAAATTGAAAGTGACTGGCCCCCAGCCGAAGCGCAGATGATCTCTGGATGCCCTGGCCATTTTGATGTGGTAGTATGCATCCTCTAGATCTATTGAGCACATCCAGTCGCCTTCTGTAAGAATGGAAGGATCGATTGAAGCGTGACCATTCGAACTTTTCTTTCCTGACGAAGGTATTGAGGTAGCTTAGGTCCAGAATGGGCCTCCAGTCCCCTGTTTTCTTTGGAACTAAAAAGAACCTTGAGTAAGTCCCGAATCCTTGCTGGTCCGCTGGGACTGGTTGGATGACTCTTTTCTAGCAGCTTTGAAATTTCTATGGCTGCTGGCTCTCGCAGATGGGGCGGTACATCTGGGAGTCTTTTCTTTGGGATGGGATGAGATAGAAAGGGTATGTTGTAACCTCTGGTAACCACGCTTTTTACCCACTTGTCTGTAGTTAAATTCTGCCAGGCCTGAGGGTATAAAGCTAAGCGACCCCCGACTGCCTCCAGAGCAGGACAGTCGGGCCTCCTCTCAGGAGTGCTGGAAAGGTTTATCAGGGAGAGTCTCCCTGTCACCTTGATGTTGCAGACCCCCTCTGCCGCCAGGGCGGCGTCTTCCACCTCTACCCCCTCCTCTGCCTCTAGAGGGGGCATCTCCCTGTGTGCCTGGGAAAGATCCTTGGGGTTTTCGAAACCACATTTTCCCTCCACGTTGCCCTTTGGGGTACGGTCTAGTTGGGGTGGAAAAACGGACTCCGACAGCAGACAGAGTCTTTCCCTCCTGTTCACACCGGGTAAGGGTCTCCTTTACTTTGGGGCCAAAAAGAGTGGCACCGTCAAATGGGGCGTTAGTAAAGGAAGACTTTAAGGCTTCCGCAAAGGAACATAAGCGCATCCAGGATTGTCTGCGAAGAGCAATCGCTGAAGCTGCTGCCCTACTCGAACCTTCGGCTGCGTAGGAAATCAGCCTCATGGACGAGTTAACAATCGATGTAAGGGTATTAAGTTGCTGTCACTTTCTCTGAGACAGCTGCATCTGTAGTACCCTGGAGGGTATCTCCCAACTCTTTGACTAGATCCCTCTGTAGACGTGTAAAATGGGTCAAATAGTTCAGGGATCGCATGGAAAAAGCCGCTGAACTAAAAATGCTTCCGTATCTATCCATCGTCCTAGAATCTTTATTAGGAGGATGGACAGATGAAGACTCCGACATCTCCTTTTTCGTGGCTGCTGCCACCACCATAGCGTCCACTGGAACTCCTTTTGTTAGGTAGGACTTGTCCTGAGGTGCCATGATGTATTTATTAGGTTTCCTTGGGACTGGTTCCACTGTGTCAGGAGCCTCCCACGCCCTTCGAGCAATTAGTTCCATTAGTTCGAAGGGCGGAGTGACCCAGGAGGAAGAAGGGCGAGCACCAAATGCCTTCAGCAGAACTGACTCATCCTCAGAAGGGGGAAGGGACTGCCAGTCACCTCTCTGTTTCAGGATCTCCAATATGTCCGAAAAAGAGACATCTTCGAAGGTGACTTAGGGACCCCTCTGACTCATCTAAGTCAGTATCAGATGTTAAGGATTCTTGTGGAGAATCCAAGTGTCTCCTCTTACACAATCTTTTCCTAGGGACTTCTTAGGGGAGCATCCGAAGAAGCCTCGAGGAAGAGGGGCACCTCCAGGGGTGGCTGAGACACTGGTGCCCGACGCTTGGATGTGGCCGTGGGTGCAGAGGAGGATAATGGCCCTTTATGGGGAGGAGAGGTTGCTTCCACTGATGTGGTTGTCTGGGTAGACAACACCTTCCTCATCAGGTCGAGCCCCGGTCCCGCATCGAAGAATCTCCCGGTTCCGAGAAATGGGAAGAATCCCGACACAGGCACGAAGGCATCGACCCGAGGACGGAGCCGAATCGATCCGCCGAGGCACCGAGGGGGAGAGTCGGAACCGAAACGTCGGTTCGACTCTCGGCCCCGGAACCAAGGACAGACCGTCGGCTCCGAGATTCCGGTATCGGGTCCGACGGAGTCGAGGTGAGGGGAACAGACAGAGAAAAGGACGGTTCTGGACCCGAGAGTTCCACAATCAGTAGATCAGCCTCTTCCGGCTCCAAAGACTGAACCGGTCTCGGAGGAGGAATGGATGGAGACACCGGGAGGCCTTCAAGTTTCGACACCAACTGGGTGGAAACCGAAATAAGTTTGGACAGGGCCGAATGCTCCAATAACTTCTGCACCACGCGATCCACATCGATATCCGAGAGTTTGGAGGAAGAACGGGTCGAAGGAACCGAAGACGGAGCCGACCTCAATAAGGTCGAAGGAGGGAGCTCCATCACCGGTTCCAAGACTAGAGGCTCAGGAACCGATACCAGTTGAACACTCGGCCCCGAAGTCTGTGGAACCGGTGATCTAACCTTTGCTGAAGAGCTCGGAGCCGATGACTTGGGCTCCGACGTCTTCGATTCCTTAGAGGACTTTGATGCCTGGTCAGAAGCATCCAGAGCCTCCTGAAAAGAGGGTTTCAATAAACCTCTGTCCATTAGTTTCCTGCGCCTATCTGTCATGACCCTCCCACTAAAAGAGTGACAGATGGAACAGTCCTCTTGCAAGTGGAGAGGGCCAAGGCAGTAGACGCAGGAACTATGGTTGTCAGTCACTGACATTTTCTGGCCACACTGACAACGCTTAAAACCCGACTTTACCTTATCAGACATTATAGAAGTAAAAGACAAGTCCAGTAATGCAGTCAAATCCGTGAAAAATTTGTCAAATCCGATAAAAAATTGTCAAATCCGGTTAAAAGTCAAATCCTATCAAATTTAAGAAGGGTTGTAGGCCCCGAAAAATTCTAACCGATAAAACAACTTAACGGTACCAAGAATTCAACCAGTCAACAACACAATCATACAGTATAATACTGAAACATCAAATAGAAATAGAAAATCTAATAAAATATAACAAACAAGTTATATCTTAGCTTTAGACGCTCGAGCTAGCTCCCAACGATGCGAACGCAGCAGCGGCAAACTAGATCTGAGGTAAAGGCAGAGGGGGATTGTGGGTATTAGATTGTCTCGAGCTTCTTCTCGATGCAGAGCTTGCAAGAGGCCGGCACGGAGCCGAGGATCGGCTCCGAACCCATGTGTAAGAACAAACGGTGAGATTGAACACTATCACATCTGACAATTTAAAGCCCTTACAGCCAAGGTAGCAGAAGTGTAAACTTTTTTCCCCATCTGTCCAAAGCCCTAGAATCGGTCTGAGGGGTCAGGGTTTTTGGCAGAAGCAGCCTTAACCCCTTTGGGGCCCTGTGAGATTGTTTTACAAAAACCCTGCTGCTGACCCAGAAACTATTTATGGGAGTCTGGGACCCTGTAGTATCTCTCCAGCTTAACAGGGGCAGGAGGTAGAGAGTCTGGAGACAGGCCAGACTCTGAAAAAATATCTACTATGTCTAGAACAGGGGGAATTGCAAGAGGTCTGTGCTGAGGAAGTAAAAGAAAGTCTCTAAGTCTTCTTAGAATCGGAATAATCCTGGCTCTCCCAATGGAAATGCTCCCTCATGGTATGCAGGGTTTCCCCAAAAGAATAGTCCTCAGGAGGAGAAGCTGAAGGAATAGAATCTTCAGCATCAGAATCCTCATAGGGAGGAACACAACATCCCTGATCAGAAAAGGAATCAGAGGAAATAGAAACCTGATCAGAGGAATCATATTCAGCGTCTTGCCTAGGCCTCTTATCAGGAGGGGGATGGGAACCTGATCAAAGTAATTAGGTCTTCGGCCATTTTGAGCATCTGTTTCTTAGGCATAGAAGCCTGTCCTGGAGAATGCTGTACTGGTTTCCTTGTCTTTAAAACTGTTTTAGACTTTGTCTTGGATGCTGAAGTAGGCTTTATATAAAGTTGTGTAGGTCTGAAGACACCCTCAGAAGCAGATGCCTGCTCAGCGGCTCCGGACTCATCTGAGGGATTAATTTCCGAAGGGCCAATACCTAGAGTATCCAGAGGCCTAGCTGTCTCCACGTGGGAGTAGGAAGAGGCCTGTGGCTCTGAGGTAGTGGGAGTCAGGGGCTGCGAAAGCACCTCACTGAGCACTAGCGACTGGCCTAGAAGAGGCTTCGTCGGTTTTGGACCTCGGATGCTTGTCCTTGTCTTTATCCTTGCGTTTATGAATTCCGGTCGTTTGTTGTTCCGACTGCATTATGTAGTTAAACCTTCTGCCAAAAATAATGAAAAGCAAAATCGTACCGATGCTTAATAGTGCGTTGGTTAAATCTAGCACAAAACTGACAACTAGCAACGTCGTGGTCAGGGCCTAGGCAAGGAATACAGTAAGAGTGGAAATTCCTTATGAGGTATTTGCTTCCCACAGGAAATACAATTGTTAACTTTTTCTGACATCTGTCTGGAGCAAGAAAAAAAAAGTTTCCCCCAATGGGGTACTTAGCTTTATTGAAGACTTCAGATCTGAAATTCGATTTTGAAAATCTCAGGAGTCGGCCGACCGGCACTTGCAAACTGCTTTTGCTTCGGGCACCGCACGGCAAGAAAGACTGAGGAAAATGGCGTTGGCTGCATCTTTTATATCCCTGGCGCACTGACGTCAGGGAAGAGGCAACAGCAACAGACGCTGGACCAGGACTTTGGAAGTCAGGCCGACTGTGGGTAGCCTGCCAGGAGGATAACCCAAGTGTAATGACTGCAACAGTGAAACACAACGAACATCCAGGTTTTTCTCCAGAGTGACTCCTCAAAGGAAGTTAGGGAGGGTCCTTCAGACTACTCATGGTTAGAATTTTCAGTCGATTCTAAAGGATCAGAAAGGACATATGAAGTAGGCTCCCTTTCCCTGGAGAAGATTTAGTAGGGGGTTGCCTGGATCTGACAAGGTAAATTAAATCTGCTAGCTTAACCAAATCCTGCTGATAACCCTGTGTGTGAATCCGGGAGGCCTAGGCCCAGAGAAAGTTATTTGCGGTAGCTTTTTGTTTAGGCCTAGGTACACCCACAATTCTGATGCCAGTCTAAGGGAAATATGCAGCTGGCATTGGCTGATGCCATAAAGGAGCACCACCAGTTGAAGCATGTTCATTGGAAAAAGAGGCCTACAAAGCAGGCCCAGGACCAGACCAATTAACCTTGTCTTAAGGCTTGTGCAGAAGCAAAGGGAAAAAAAATTGGCATCAGTCACAGAAGAGGGCTGGAAAAGCACCTTGCCTTATTCAGTGATCATGAGCTTTGCAGGACTAGCTCATGGGGAGTGACTGTCAGAGGATCCAATCCTTGTCGTTTCTTTATTCCTTTTGCGATTAGGGAGCTGAACCTTGGACTGACTAGCAGACACCATCAGACGCAGAGAATGTGATGCAATACTAGGGTACCTAAGATCTTGGCCCTACACCTAAGAGACCTTGAGCTGAAAACAAGTACAGAAAAAAAGTGGTGTAAAATCTTACCATAACCACAGATGTCCTTCTCTTCCACGTTGCAGTATTCTTGGTGTGGGATTTTCCGCCTCAGGTGACCCTACATCGGCTCCTATACAAAAGCTTCAGTTTGGCTGTTGCAGTTGCGTGGGACGTCACATGTAGGGCCAGAAAGCAGGATCCTTAAATGTGACGTCTGCACACAGACCTCAGACCTTGAAAGCCCAGCAGGACAGGAGCAAGTTGAGTAGCCAGTGATGTCAGAGGATCAAGGAGCCATTTTGTAGTTAAAATGGTCACAGGGTAGAGTGCAACTCCCAGAAAACAAAAAATGGGGCAGTAGTGAGAAAAGATAAGGGGTTATGTGGGTGGGAAGGAATACTGCAACATGGAAGAGAAGGATATCCAAAATTATGGTAAGACTTTACACAACTATTCTATGTCCTATTCCTATGTTGCAGTATTCTTGGTGTGGGAAAGTACCACAGCTTAGCTGGAAGGTAGGGAGGAGGTATAAGCTGATTCCACAAAGCCCTGCAGAATTGCTCTGGCAAATCCTGCACGGGCACTGGAGACATTATCTAACTTGTGGTGTTTGGTGAAAGTGTGAATGGTGTACCATGTGGCTGCTTCTAGCAAGGATGCAGCGTCCAGGCCTTTTAAGAAGGCTTTGGAGGCTGCCACTACCCTGGTAGCATGAGCTTTAACTCCCTGTGGGAGGTTTTTGCCATGGTGTGAACATAGGCAAATAGTTTTTCTAAAAACATGAGATGGTTTGTTTGGAGACTGCCTTGCCCAGGGCCCTGGGGTGGAAGGAAACAGAGCTGACTGGATTTTCTTATGGATTTTGTTGTGTCTAGGTAAAACCTTAGCTGTCTGTATACATCTAGGAAGTGGAATACCCTCTCACTGATTGGTAGGAGAGGGGTAGAAGGTGGGCAGACAAATAATCTGGTTTAAGGACAGATCAAAGACCACTTTCGGCATAAAGGAAGGGTTGGCTCTTAGTGTTACCCTGTCCTTGTGGGAAAGTAGTGTATATGGAGGGCAGGCCATTAGGGCCTGTAATTCAGACACCCTTCTGGTTGAAGTTATGGCCCACTAGCAGGACTGTCTTCCATGTGTACATTTGCAGAGTAGCCATACTAGCAGGTTCAAATAGAGACTTTTTCCAAGATGAAGTTCAGGTCCCAGGGTGGTGGGATGGGTTTTCTTTGTGGTGGGATGGGTTTTCTTGGTGGCCTGGTGTGCAAGACTCCTTTTAAGAATAGCTTCACATCAAGCCTGGCTAGTAGGGGAGGGTCTAGTGGCAGGCAGCCTGAAATTGCTGAAAGCTGGACTTCACTGAAGAGTAAGAAAGTCCCCACTTTACTAGTTGACACACAGGCAAGAACTGGGGGGGGGGGGGGTTTTGCGATTCATGGATCCCTGCCCTTGCCCAGACACCATTTTGAAAATCTCTCCCATTTAGCTATGTAAGACTTTCTCGTAGTAGGTTTCCTGGCTTCTCTCAGGACTGAAAGCACGTCCTCAGAGTAGTGGTGCCTGAAGGGAATTAGAAGTTTATCGCCCACAGTGTCAGTGACATCTGCAAGTGTGGGTGGATGAGGGTACCCTATTGTGTCAGGTGTAACTTGTGGTGAATGCCCCTAGCCAGATTGAAAAGTAGGGGAAACCAGTGCTGCCTTGGCCAGAAAAGGGGGGGGGGTCAAAAACAAGATTTTTGGTTTGTCACCTGATTTTCATGAGGACTTTTTGAATTAATCAGAAGGGAAAGGCATACAGAAACCTTCCCTTCCATGAAATAATGAATGTGTCTACTCTCCAAGCTAGTTGGGAGTGGGTCTTAAAGCAGTAAGTCTGCAGTTGCCTGTTCTAGGGGGGAGGCAAACAAGTGTACTTTGTATGCCCCACTGGTGGACAATATCTAGAAAAACATTCCTGTCCAGCATCCATTCATGAATTGCAGAGAATGTCCTAAGGTCTGCTTGTTTGTTGTCCAGCAAGGGGATGTAGGTTACCTGCAGGGACAATTTATGCTGTGAGGCTAGGTCCCAGATTAGTACGGTTATTCTGCAAAGGTGGTACGCTTTTGTCCCTCCTTTTATTGAGGTACCACAACTGTAGTGTTGTCTTATTTGGAGAAAGTACAGTTGTGTACACTTACCATACCTGCAGATGTTAGTGTATTCACTGTTGCAGTCATCACACTTGGGTTATCTGCTTGCAGTAGCCCTCAGTCGACCTGATTAACAAAGTCTTGGGTCCTGCGTCAGTTGCTGTCCCTTCTTCCGTGACGTCAGGTCGCCAGGGGTATAAAACATGCAGCCGACGCCATTACATCAGTTTTTCTTGCCCAGATTCATAGGTTCATACTAGGCTATCTGCCCTAGGGCATTTATAAGCCTAGCCAGAGTATGCTTGGTTTTCGCCACCCATTTTAAATTAATTTTGCTATGCCCTTTTTCAAGGTTAGTATACCGTGCCTCTGTCTAGCAGTGAGACAGAAGTGATACCGGGGTAAACCTATGATCTCCCATCCACTCAAGATTCCTCTTGAAAAGAGTCAATGAGGGACTCTGCCTAACCTGGACTGGGATTTTATTCCACAGTGAAGGGAGCCTCTGGGTTATGAATCTGTCCCTCCAGCATGTCCTATTTATTTCAGTGCTGAGGTTCAAGTCTCTTGAGTGTGTAGCTCGATGGGATTTGGATTTTCTGAGGTGCAGCATGTCCATTAATTCCAGGTTGGACATGGCTTTATATGTCAGGCACAGATCGCCTCTGAGCAGGCGGTATTGCCACTGAGTAGAGCTGGAGTTTCTTTACCGGGCAGCATATGGCATCTGTTTGAGCCCTTTGATCCTCTTGGTGAGGTACTTTTGGGGTCTTTCCAGTTGCTGCAGGTGTTTGGTAAGGTACATCCCAAAAGGGGCATTGTACTCGATTATGGGCCTGATGAGGGATGAGTAAAGAGGCACAATGACCTCCCCTAATCTAGATGTGAATCCCTTCATGATTAGGTGGGCTATATAAAATGTTTTTCTAACCACTTTGGCCACGTGGTTGTCAAATGAGCTTGGTTGTCAAATGAGAGATTGCTATCAACTTGGGTCCCCAGGTCCCTAATTACTTCTTCTGTACTTAATGGATTACCACCTATTTGGTAATTTGTGGGCACTTTGTTTTTGCCAAAGGGGATGACTATACACTTTTTGGCATTTAGCTTGAGGCCATGGCTCTGGCACCAGTTGTCTGTTTCTATGAGGCCCTTTTGGAGGATGCTTGTGTCGGCTGGAGAGTCTATTATGGCGCCCAGTTTGCAGTCATCTGCGAACTTGGTCAGCCACAGTCCTTCCGTGTTGGCCTGTACCTCCGAGAAATATATACCGAACAAGAGAGGTCCCAGGACTGAGCCTTAGGGACGCCACATGGCTCCAGCAATTCTAACCATGTGGGTTCTGTCCTTGAGCCAGTTTGCAACCAATCTAGTGACATAGGGGTTTATATTTAAGCTGGTGAGCTTATCTATAATGCCCAAGTGGGGTATTGTATCGAAGGCTTTTGCGAGGTCCAGATAGGCTGTGTGGACCACCTTCCCTTCGTCAATGGCCTTGGTGACTGTTTCAAAGAAGTCAACCAGGTTTAAGAGGCAGGATCTGCCCTTAAAGCCAAACTGGGTAGGATCCAGTGTCTGTAGGTCCCCAATATCTTTATGAGGTCCATGATGATCCTTTCCATAGCTTTGCAGACCAAGCTAGTCAGGCTTATGGGGTGATAGTTTCCAGGGTCCATTGAGGCACCACCTTTGTGGAGAGGGACCACTGTTGCTGTACGCCACTCTTTGGGTACATATCCTGTATGTAGTAAGGCTGAGATTGAATTAGAAGTTATGTACTTACCATAACATTCCATCTGAGTAGGTGGATTCATTTGTCTGCAACCTGTGGGTATGGATCCGATATCTGATCCGAACTGGCATGGTTTATCCAGCTATGGATCCGAGCTCCTAGCTCCTCCCCTCACCCATGCCCTGCTCTCCCTACATGACCTCAGATCGAGTTTGCCCTGCACCAACTACCCTAACCAAAGGGTAACACATCCTATGCAGGAAACTGACAAGGCCAGGGGGATAGGAGGGCGGGATGGTTGCAGACAAATGAATTCACCTACTCAGATGGAATGTTATGGTAAGTACATAACTTCTAAATCTGAAGTAGGAGAATTCATTTGTCAGCAACCTGTGGGACAGAGTCCCCAGCTACCTTAATCTTGGGTGGCCATCATGGAAGGATATTGCGGAGCCAAAGGATGCTCTACCTCCAGCAGTGACGTCCAGCTTGTAATGAGTAATAAATGTATGAGATGAAGCCCAAGTGGCTGCTAAACAAATGTCATCCAGAGGAATCCTAGACTTAAAGGCCGCTGAAGTAGAGACAGACCGGGTCGAATGAGCATGGACTCCCTCTGGTGCGGGCCTCCCAGAGGCTTGGTACGCCAACAGAATACAGTGAGAAATCCAGCGTGACAAAGAAACTTTGGAAATTGGTTTACCCAGATTGAATTTAGCAAAGGAAATGAACAACTGGTCTGATTGCCTATGACCAGCTGTCCTATGAAGGTAAAAACGAAGCTGCCTGTGAACATCCAAGGAATGCAGCTTGTACTCTCCTTTGTTTTGATACTTAGGGAAGAAAACAGGGAGGTTGATGGACTGCTTGTTAGCTTCCGAAGCTACTTTAGGAAGAAAGGAGGGATTGATCCTGAGGTACACCCGATCCGGATGGAAAATCAAATAAGGCGGTTTCATGGACAGGGCCTGAAGCTCTGAAACTCTCTTAGCCGAGGTAATGGCTACCAAAAAAGCAGTCTTAAAGGACAAGTATTTAAGATAGACTGTGGCCGCAGGTTCGAAAGGGGGAGCGGTCAAGGCCTGAAGTACCAAGGAAAGATCCCATGGGGGAACAGTTTCTTTGACAGGGGATCTGAGCAAAAAGGTGCCTTTTAGGAAGGTTTTGCATAACTTAGCCGACATAAGAGACCCTGAATCGTGCCCAACATGGTAATGAGATATGGCCGCCAGCTGAACTTTGACCGTGGAACTACTGGCACCATCATTAGAGTAGTAAGAAAATCTAGAACCAAAGGAAGGGGAACCGTGAAATAATCTAGGCCTTGCCGCTCCACCCAAATGGAGAAACGCTTCCATTTACTGCGGTAAATTTTTCTGGTAGAGGGTTTGTGGGCCGCTACCAGAATGGCCTTAACTGGGGACGAGATACCGGGAGTCCTGACTAGGAGTGGAACTGGAGCAGCCAAGCAGTCAACTTCAGGTTGTCCAGGTTCGGAGTCGGCAGGTTTGACGGGTGTGATATCAGATCCAGAATGGGATCTAGAATCCAAAGTGGATTCACTGAATGAGACCTTAGGTAAGGGAACCATATCTGTCGAGGCCAGAACGGGGCAATGAGGATCATTCTGCACCCCAACAGAGAGGCTTTCTGAAGTACTTGAAGCATCAGAGGTAGAGTGGGGTATGCATAAAGAAGACCGGGAGGCCAAGCATGCACCAGAGCGTCTCTCGGAGAATCCCCTGGAAGGGGGATTAGAGAAAAAAACTGTCGCACTTGGCGTTTAAAGGAGAAGCAAAGATCGCAACAGGGAGTCCCCCACTGTGCAAAAATATGTTTCACTACTTGAGAATGGAGAGACCACTCGTACGGGGAGAGAATGGTGCGACTGAGCTTGTCCGCTAGGATGTTGGTCCAGCCCGGAATATGCGTTGCTATGAGAAAGCGGTTGGTGATCGCCCATTCCCACACTCTCATGGCTTCCCGACACAAAGGGTAAGACCTGGTTCCCCCAGGATGTTGGTCCGACCCGGAATATGCATTGCTATGAGAAAGCGGTTGGTGGAGATCGCCCATTCCCACACTCTCATGGCTTCCCGACACAAAGGGTAAGACCTGGTTCCCCCCTGTTTGTTGATGTACCAGACCACAGACATGTCAGATTGAATCGCAATTGTTCCCAGGGGAAGGAGGGCCTGAAGTGCTTGCAACGCCAAGAGCACCGCCCTCATTTCCAGAACATTTATATGCAGGGAGGTCTCTGAATCGCTCCACGTGCCTTGGACCATCCGGCCCGCAAAATACCCCCCCCCACCCAAGGCGGGAAGCGTCCGTGGTCACCGTGGCGAGAGGGGGAGATGTACAAAAGGGGCGGCCCCTGTGGAGGTCTGGAGAATGGAGCCACCACAAGAGACCACTTGCAAGCCTTGCTGATTGCTATGGGATGATACAAGGGGAGGGCGAGAAATGACCATTGCACCTGAAGTGTCCATTGAAGCACCCGCATGTTCAAGCGGGCGTGCGGAAGAAGAGTAATTGCTGCCGCCACAGACCCTAGCGCCCTCAGGATCAATTCCGCAGGTCTTGAGCTGGAGTGACGGATGGCCCGCACCTGGAGTCGCAGATTCCGAACCCTGTCGGATGTGAGAAAGGCTCTTAAATTTCTCGTGTCTAACCTGGCTCCTATGAATTCTATTGTTTGAGTAGGGACCAGGTTGGGAGCTAGACGAAGGAAGGAATCTCTTGCCAAAGAGAGTAGATGCCTTGTTGGGGCGGTGAGAAGCCAGTCGTCTAGGTACGGAAAGACCTGCACCCCCTGAAGCCTCAGGTGGGCCGCAACCACTGCTAACATTTTGTTGAACACCCTGGGGGCTGTGGTGAGACCAAAGGGAAGGACCCTGAACTGGTAGTGACTGGCTCCTAGCCGGAAGCGAAGAAACCTCCTGGATCGTCTGTCCATCCGAATGTGGTAGTACGCATCCTTGAGGTCTATAGAGCACATCCAGTGATTCTCCCCGAGAAGGGGGAGGATGGACTGCAAAGTGACCATCCGGAACTTTTAGTTATGTACTTACCATAACTTTAGATGTTTGGGATCCATCTCGCCTACATTCTGCACTGATGGGTTCGGAGCCGATCCTCGGCTCCAACTCGGCACGCTATACTATAGAGCGAAGTCTCTAATTGGCTGAGCTATTCTATATCCCAGGATGCACCACCACCAATTCCCCAGATCTTGTTTGTCTGCACACATGCATCCACACATGCACTGCTGACATAACATTGCCAGATGTTTCAAGATGAAACGGTCGAACTCAAACCGTCCGGTCTCTTCTGATCTCCAAGGCAGGGGGAAGGAGGGTGATTAGAATGGCAAGATGGATCCCAAACATCTAAAGTTATGGTAAGTACATAACTAAAAGATGTTATGTGATCCTATCTCGCCTACATTCTGTACTGATGGGACAGCGTCCCTAGCACCTGATTCCTGGGTGGCTCACTGGAAAGCACTCCTAAGAACTGTGGAACCGAAGGAAGCTTGCCCCCGAGATGCCACATCCAATTTGTAATGAGAAATAAAGGTGTGAGGAGAGGACCAGGTAGCCGCAGCACAAATGTCACTAATAGCAAGCTTAGAATGAAATGCTGTTGAAGTAGCCATAGCCCTTGTAGAATGAGCTTTCACAGTGGCTGTAAGCTCTCTATTAGAAAGAAAATAAATATGACCGATACAGTCTCTGATCCACTTGGCAATAGTGACCTTCGTGACGGCTTTTCCCAATTTATCATCTGAAAAGGACACAAACTGATCTGTTTTCCGTGTTTGGTGCGTCCTAAGTAGAAACGCAATTGTCTGTGGACATCCAATGAATGGAAGATGTATTCTGCTCTGAGTAATTGGGGAAGAAAACTGGAAGTTCCAAAGACTGTTGAAGACAGAAAAGTACAGTTTTGTACCTACCATAAATGTAGATGTCCGATAGGAATGCATCTGCAGTCCTTACAAATGGGTTGTCATGTCGTCAGGCAGCCCTTCGGTCGGCCGGATTCCAAAGTCTGGGTCTGGCTTCGGCTGGTGTCGCACTTCACCCGACGTCATAGCTGCAGTTATTCGGGTATAAAGGCATCAGCCGACGCCATTTTCCTCAGTGTTTCTTGCCCCAGATGCCAGGTGCCCTCTTGGAATGCTAAATTTGGATAAATGCCAATGATTCCAAATAGTAGAGAGCAAACAAAAAATAAGCATGTATGTACATATATACAAACAAATACACCATAATAGATCCCCCCCCCAGCTAGCTATAAGATGGCCAAATACCCTAGGAGTACCACAGAGGGCAAAGTGGGTGGGTAATCCTGACTGCAGATGCATTCCTATCGGACATCTACATTTATGGTAGGTACAAAACTGTACTATGTCCTTCAAGGATGCATCTGCAGTCCTTACAAATGGGTAGAATACCATAGCCAAACTAGGGGAGGAGGAAAAAAGAGATTATGGTGTAGTTAGGATCCCTTGCAACACAGCAGTGGCAAAACTTGCTCGGGATCTAGAGTATAAAGGTAAATTATAATGCTTGGCAAATGTATGCACGGAGGTCCAAGTAGCAGCCTCTATAATGTCCTTGGTAGCCACTCCTCGTAAGAAAGCTGTGGTAGTGGCTGTAGCCCTTGTAGAGTGAGGCCTGATGTTCTCTGGAGTTTTCTTTCCATGGTAGGAGTAACAAAATCTAACGCAATTTCCTATCCACTTGGAGATTGTTTGTTTTGAAATTGCTTTTCCTTCCCTTCCTGTTGCATATGCTACCAGTAGCTGGTCAGTTTTCCTATTGCTCTTGGTTCTGTCCAGGTAGTAGCGTAACTGTCTATGCACATCCAAGGTATGTAACAGTCTTTCTCCCCTGTTCTGTGGGTTGGGAAAGTAGGTAGGTGGATAGCCTGATTTAAAGATACTCTGGATATCACCCTTAGGCATGAATGTAGGATTTGTTCTCATGGACACTATCTTGATGGAAGATCAGGAAGGGTTGCACTGCCATTAATGCCTGTAGTTCAGATAACCTTCTTGCTGAAGTGAAGGCCAGCAGGAAAGCAGTCTTCCATGATAAGTATTGTAATTCTGCTATTGCTGCTGGTTCGAAAGGGGGAAGTGTCAATTTCTCTAGCACAAAGTTCAAGTCCCATGTTGGCAATGGTGGTTTCCTTGGAGGTTTTACATTTTTAATTCCTCTCAGAAACTGCCTGAGCAGAGGGTGTGAGAATACAGGAGGATCCAAGCTGTATTCTGCTGAGATAGCTGATGCATGTATCTTGATGGAAGAATAGGACAGGCCTGTGTGGAAGAGCTCTGCCAAGTATTCCAAGATGCTGGCTATGTTTACCAGTGACACATCTCCCTTTGCAGTACTCCAAATGAGAAATCTTTTCCATTTTGCTGCATAATTTTTTCTTGTTGAGGGTCTGCGAGCCTCAAGCATAATGTCTTTAACCCTTTGGGATAAATTTGGGTTAATTGATCTTATGTGATGTTCCAGGCAGTCAGCTGCAGAGTTTTCAGGTTTGGATGCAGGATGTTGTAGTTGTTCTGTGTTAACAGCAATGGAACCAGGGGTAGTGTCCATATTAGTTCCCGAGACATGCTCCTTAGTAATGGGTACCAATGTTGCCTTGGCCAGTCTGGAGCTATCAGAATGATCCTTGGCCGGTCCTCTTTGATCTTCAATAGCACCTTGTGCATCAAAGGAAGTGGTGGGAATGCATATGCTGACAGGTTTTTCCAACTGAAAGATAGGGAGTCCACCTTCCAAGCAAGTGGGTGGTACGTCCTCGTGCAGAATTTCTTTAGCTGGTGATTGTGTGGGGATGCAAATAAGTCTATTTCTGGGAGTCCCCATCTTCTTGTGATGGCCTTGAAGATGTCCGGATGCAGCATCCATTCGTGGGCATCCGTGGTAGTCCTGCTTAATATGTCTGCTAGAGTGTTTTCTTTTCTTGGTACGAAAATAGCTTGTAACTGAATGTTGTAGCTCAGAGCCACATTCCATAGGTCCAGTGCCATCAGGCATAGAGGGTACGAGTGTGTGCCTCCCTGTTTGTTGATGTACCACATCACTGTGGTGTTGTCTGTCATCATCAAATGACCTTCTCGGAGAAATGGTCTGAATGTCTGGATTGCCAATTTTACTGCCAGCATTTCCTTTAGATTTATGTACAGGTGCAGCTGGTCTTGAGTCCATAAGCCTTGTATGCACTTGTCCAGCATGTGGGCCCCCCAACAGAGGTCTGAGGCGTCCGTCGTGATGGTTTGGCTTGGTTGAATGCTGTAGAAGGGCAATCCTGTGTTTGATTGGCAGGCCTGAGCCCACCATAGGAACTCTTGCTTCAGGCATGGGATTATTGGAATTTTGGTTTCTAGGCTGTGCTTGTGTTGAGACCATAAATTCTTTAGGTACCACTGTAGCTTTCTCATATGCAGTCTGGCATGAGGTACCGGTATTATGCAGGATGCCATGAAGCCCAGGGCTTGCAGTACTTTTCTTGCTGTTAGATGGTTCTGCTTTGTTAATGCCAAGAAGTAGAGAGGTAATTGCTCTTGCTTTTCTACAGTTAGGAATGCCATTTGCTTTGATGTGTCCAGCTCTGCACCATAAAAGGTTATTCTTTGGGATGGTATCAGCCTTGACTTTTTTATATTGACTGTATATCCCAGGGCTGGTAGCAGGTAAATGACTCTTTGTAAGTCTTCTGTTAGCTTGTTTATGTTGTCCGCTTGTATCAGGCAGTCGTCCAGGTAGGGGTAGATTTGGATTCCCTGAA
Source organism: Protopterus annectens (assembly GCF_019279795.1). NCBI lineage: Eukaryota > Metazoa > Chordata > Ceratodontiformes > Protopteridae > Protopterus > Protopterus annectens. Next base: position 731,098,199 of record NC_056741.1, on the reverse strand, counting down.
GCCTGCAATGAGCAATTACTGATGCCAGGCATTTCGTGAACACTCTGGGCGCAGTAGATAAGCCAAAGGGCAATGCTGAGAATTGATAATGCTCTGATCCTGCAAGAAATCTGAGGTATCTTCTGCAATTTGGTCGTATGGGGACGTGCAGGTATGCCTCCTTGAGATCTAGAGTTACCAGCCAAGACTCCTTGCCCAGCATGGGAAGAAGCTGTTGTAGAGTCAGCATTTTGAATTTTGGAACAATGAGAAATGTGTTTAAAGCGGACAGGTCGAGAATAGGCCTCCATTTGCTCTCTTTTCTTGGTACCAGGAAAAGTCTGGAGTAAAATCCCTTTCCTTGTTCCATAGATGGTACCTTTTCCACAGCTCTCATCCTTAATAATTGAGATATTTGTTTTAGAGCTTCTACCTTTTGAGTTGGTGGTAGGTTTGGCATTCCTCTCTTTACTGGTAGAGTATGGAAATGAAACCTGTAACCTTGGTCTATAGTTTGCAAAATCCACTTGTCCCTTGTGATGTAATGCCAGTTCTTTGAAAATAAAGCTAGCTTTCCGCCTAAGGGTGCTTCTAGCTGTTCCCTGGTAGGCGGTGCCAGAGCCAAGTCACTGTGATTGTCCTGTTGCAGTGGTGGTGGCTGCATCTGTGCCTCGCTGGTTGTTACCCTGCCACTGGCGTCCCCTGTAGGCACCCCTGGATTGGTTTCTGCCTCTTGACCGCCTATTCCTGCCTCTCTGTGCTTTAGAGGAGTCTGGAAAGGACCAATTTTTGGAAGGCCAATTCCTGCTAAACCTTGGAGGTTGGACCTGTAAGAAATCTTTCACCGTTTGTACAGATTTTGCCTTCTCCTCCATCTTCTTCAGTACCTGTTGTGCAGGTGAACCAAATAAATTAGCCTTGTCCATGGGAGCATCTAATAGTTTTGATTTGACATGGTCCGGTAAGGCCTGTTCTTTCAACCATGCATGCCTTCTGATAACTGTGCCAGTCATGGCTGATCTAAAGGAAGCCTCCAGTGCATCATAGCCGCATTTTAAAGAATGGTTACTAACTTGCTGAATGTTATGTACCATTTCCTGAACATACTTCTTATCAAAAGGTTCATCAGAGGACAGCTTTTTAGTTAACTGGTCTAGCATAAATTCTTGATATTGTATCATATGAAATTGACAGTTCAAGGCCCTAGCTGACAGAGTAGCAGAAGTGTAAACTTTTTTACCCCATCTCTCTAAGGACCTGGATTCCCTTTCAGAGGGGAGGGGATTTTTAGCAGAGGTAGATGATACAGCCTTAGGACCCTGGGAGATAGTCTCGGGATCTGCCAAAGGAGCCTTGTATAAATGGTGATGTGTGTCCGGGACCCTGTAGAACCTATCGGGCTTAGCAGGGGCCGGAGGTAAAGAATCAGGAGCAGTACAAGCATCATTAAATGCGTCATCTACAACAGAGAGAACTGGAGGTATAGCTAAAGGCCTATGTTGTGGTAAATGCAAAAGGTTCTAAGCCTTTTCCTGGAGTCTGAAAAATCTTGGCCCTGCCACTGAAATTGTTCCCTCATGACATGCAAGGTTTCCCCAAAGGAAAATTCCTCAGGTGGAGAGGCAGAAGGGATGGACTCTTCAGCATCAGAGTCTTCGTAAGGGGAATAAGGAGCCTCTGGAGGGTCTGTATTTTCTGAATCAGAGGAATCATCTGTGGACACTGGCTCAGGGGGCTCTGCTCTAGGCCTCTTCTCTGGAGGTGGAAGAGAGGCCCTGTCTGGATGAGGTTGGGATCCCCGGATTAAAGAAATAAGATCCTCTGCCAAAGAAAGCATTTGGGAACTGGACCTGGGCCTGTGAGAGGGGGTCTTAACAGGCACAGTTTCTGTAGCTTTGGCTGCTTTAGCCCTAGCAAAGGCCTTAATGGACATGGCTGCAGGAGGCCTAGTAGCTCCACGTGCAGGAGTTGAAGTATCCAAGGGAATAGTGTCAGATAATTCCTGAGAAATCGCAACAGCAGGTTGGATTTCAGAAGCAGATTCCACGAGGTTAGAAGAAGCCTCGGTAGAAGGCATGTTTTCGGCTGAAGGAAGAACCGCTTGCTCGGTTTCAGCTGAAACCGCGACACTCGCGGTTGGCTTAACCGCGGTTTCGGCCGAAACCGCGGACCGCGAGTGTCTGTCCTTTTCCTTGCGTTTTTTGGAGATTTGTGAAGTCGGAGGATCCGACGGCATAATATAAGCAAAATCAGAGCCGAAAAACTGCTCAGCAAATTCCGACCAACGTCTAAGCGTCCGTCGGTTAAAAGAAGCACAGGCTAGACAAGCTGCTACGTCGTGGTCTGGGCCTAAGCAAGGTAAGCAGTAAGAGTGGAAATCTTTATGAGGTATTTGTTTCCCACAAGTTAAACAGTTATTCACTTTTTCTGACATCGGCTGAGGCAAGAAAGAGTCCCCAACGGGGTACTTAGCTTTTTAGAAGTCTTCGAAGTAGTATTCGGTAGTAGTAATCTCTGGTTCTGACCGACCGGCACTTGCGAACAGCTTCTGCTTCGGGCGCCACGCGGCAAGAAAGACTGAGGAAAATGGCGTTGGCTGATGCCTTTATACCCGAATAACTGCAGCTATGACGTCAGGTGAAGTGCGACACCAGCCGAAGCCAGACCCAGACTTTGGAATCCGGCCGACCGAAGGGCTGCCTGACGACAGGACAACCCATTTGTAAGGACTGCAGATGCATCCTTGAAGGACATCTAGAACAAACTTTGGGAACAAAGGATGGATTAGGCCTAAGGGATACTCTATCCTTGTGAAAAACCAGGTACGGCGGTTTGACACATAGGGCTTGAAGTTCCGAAACTCTTCTGGCTGATGTAATAGCCGCCAAAAAAGCAGTTTTCCAGGAAAGAAATTTCAAGTCAGAAGTTGCTGCCGGTTCGAAGGAAGAGGTCAAGGCACCTAATACGAAATTAAGATCCCATGGTGGAGCAGGATGAGAAATTGGAGGACATAGCAGCCCAGCACCTTTCATGAAGGCTTTACACAACTTATTGCTCATCAAAGGTGGGTTTATACTTTCATGAAAATTAGAAATAGCTGTCAATTGAACCTTAATGGTAGAGACCGAAGAACCTTGATTGAATAGGGAAGCTAAGAATTTCAAAACGTCCGCCACCGGGGCAGTAATGGGGTCTAATCCCCGGAGTTGGGTCCAAATGGCAAATCTCTTCCATTTACTATTATACATCTTCTTAGTCGAATTCTTGTGGGCCGAGGACAAGATATGTATAACTTGAGTCTAAAACCTGGTTCCTGACTATAGTCGGAAGTGGAGGAGCCACGCCGTTAACTTTAGAGAGTAAAGGGACTGGTGAAGCTGTCCCGACTGGTGGATCAAGAGATCTGGAACTTGGTACAGGAACCATGGACCGTCCAGTGCGCATTTCCGAAGAAATGGCAGCCAGACTTGACGAGGCCAGTATGGGGCAACTAAAATCTTGCACTGCAAGTGAATCGCCTTCTGGATCACCCTGGGGAGAAGGGGAACTGGTGGAAAGGCGTACAGTAAGCCGGTGGGCCAAGCTTGGACTAGGGCGTCCTTGGGAAACCCCCCCGGAATCGGGGTAAGAGAAAAGAACTGTAGACATTTCGTGTTGAGGGAAGTTGCAAAGAGGTCGCAACAAGGAGTTCCCCATCTTCTGAAGATCTGAGATGCTACTCTGTCGTTCAGAGACCACTCGTGCGGGGAGAGAATGGTTCTGCTCAGTCTGTCGGCTATCACATTGGATCTCCCCGGAATGTGTGTTGCTACTAGGAAACGGTTGGTCGCAACCGCCCAATTCCATACTTTCATGGCCTCTCTGCAAAGAGGGTAGGACCTGGTCCCTCCCTGCTTGTTCAGATACCAGACTACTGACATGTTGTCGGACTGAACGGCAATCATACCTTGGGGGAGGTAGTTGTGTAGTGCTTGAAGCGATAAAAGCACTGCCCTCATTTCCAGTATGTTGATGTGTAGGGAACTCTCGTCGGGGTGCCACTTGCCTTGAACTGACCTGCCCAGGAAATGACCCCCCACCCCGTCTGGGAGGCGCCCGTAGTCAAAGTGGCCACTGGAAGAGGAGGAACGAAGGGTCGTCCCTGATCCAGGTTGGAAGAGGTAAGCCACCAACGGAGGTCTTGTTTGCACGTCTCCGTGATTATAATTTGGTGACTGAGAGGAAGTTCCCGATACGACTACTGGACCGACAGGAGCCACTGGAGAATCCTCATGTGTAATCTTGCTAAGGGGACCAGGAGAACGGTAGCCGACATGGAACCCAACAGTTGTAGGACCATCCTTGCTGGGGCTCGGCATTTGAGGAGCAATGCTCGGGATTGAGATTGTAATGTTTGTATTCTCTCTGTAGGAAGATAGACCCGCATTTGCCTTGAGTCTCTCTCTACCCCGATAAACCGTATATGCTGAGATGGCAGCAACACAGACTTTGCCCAATTGAAGGTGATTCCTAGGGAAGTTCCTAGAGGTATAGTGGCTGCTAGGTTCTGTAACAGTAGATGCCTGGAGGTGGCAGTTAGGAGCCAGTCGTCTAGATACGGAAACACCTGGAATCCTAGACTCCTCAGGTGAGCAGTCACCACCGCCAAACATTTGGTGAACACCCTGGGGGCTGTGGTGAGACCAAAGGGCAGTGTGCAGAACTGGAAATGAGTCTCCCAGGCTGAAGCGCAGGTGTCTCCTGGACGCCTGATCTACCTGAATGTGATAATAGGCGTCCTTGAGATCTATGGAGCACATCCAAACACCTTTCTCCAGTAGCGGGAGAATGGATTGTAAGGTGACCATCCGGAACTTTGACTTCTTGACTGATCGATTCAGGCTGCTGAGATCCAAAATGGGCCTCAAGTCCCCGGTCTTTTTTGGCACCAAAAAGAATTTTGAGTAAGTCCCTAATCCGGTCTGGTCTACGGGGACCGGTTGGATGACTCCTTTTTGAAGCAGCTTTGAAATTTCGACGGCTGCAATATCCCGTTGACTGGGTGGCGGGTCCGGGATTTTCCTGGATGGAGGGGGGGTGTGTGTGAAAAGGGAATGACGTAACCTCCGGCGATAATTCGGAGCACCCATTGGTCCTGAGTGATACTCTCAAAGGCCTTTAGGTGCCTCGAAAAATGACCCCTGACTGGCTCCGGAGATGCGCAGTCGGGCAATCCTTCAGGGATGCTGAGAGGTTGAAGGGCCACCAAAGGACTCGCAGTCTCCAGTGTTGCGGGGGCCTCTGCCGCCTCTGGGATGGCGTCTTCCTGAAAAATTTCCCCCTCCTCTGCCTCTGGAAGGGGGATCGTCCTGCTGTGAGGGGTAATTCTTCTGAGATTTACAGAACCACATTTTCCCTCCTCTCTTAGCCTTGGGATAAGGCCGAAAGGGAGAGGAAAACCGTGCCCCTACGGCAGTCAAAGTCTTACCCTCTTGTTCACAGCGGGTCAAGGTGTCCTTTACCTTGGGTCCAAACAGAGGACCCATCAAAGGGAGAGTCGGCAAAGGAAGACTTGAAAGCCTCTGCAAAATGACACAGGCAGAGCCAGGCTTGTCTCCGTAGAGCAACACCCATACCCGCCGCCCTACTCGCCCCCTCGGCTGCATACGAAATGAGCCTCATGGACGAGTTCGATATCGACGATAGGGTAGCCAACTGAGAGCTAACCGACTGGGCCAACTGCTCAGGGTAGGTTACCAGAGAGGGTATCTGAGAGTTCCTTGATCAGGTCCCTTTGAAGTCTAGTGAAGTGCGTGAGGTAATTCAGAGACCTTAATGTAAAGGCTGCTGAAGTAAGGGTGTGCTTCCCGTACCGGTCCATGCTCCTAGACTCCTTATTAGGAGGATGGACGGACGTCGAAGCCTCTGCCACATCTTGCTGGGTAGCAGATGCCACCACGAGAGCATCTACAGCCACACCCTTGGTGAGAAATTCCTTTTCCGGGGGCGCTGACAAAAATTTGTTAGGGCGAGCAGGCACCGGTTCCACAGAATCTGGATGTTCCCACGCCCTTCGAGAGATCAAATCCAAGAGCTCATCGAAGGGCGGAGACACCCAGGAGGTGGAGGGCTGAGCCCCGAAGGCCTTGAGGAACACTGACTCGTCAGAGGAAGGGGGTTTGGTCTGCCAGCCGCCTCGTTTGAGGACTTCCAGGCTGTCCGCAAAGGAGACATCATCCGAGGACGACTTGGGGAACCCTTCCGCATAAAGATCGGTGTCAGAGGGGATAGACTCGTCAGGAGAGTCGACATGCTTCCTCTTGCACTGTCTTTTACTTGGGGGTTCCTCCGAAGACTCTTCAGAGGGACCTCCAGAAAGAGGGGGATCCCCAATGGGGGTGACCGGCTCCGAATTGTCTCGATCAAAATCGGTGCCGAAGGAGACTACATTGTAATTTCCCTCGGTGCCGAAGAGGACTTGGCCAAGGGAAGAGTCTGAGCGAACAACCCTCATCGGCTCCGAAATCAGCGGAGCCGATGAAGGTGACCCGCCTCTCGAAGCTCCAGCCTTCGGCTGGAAAGCCAGAAGAGTCGAGGTTGGAGGCATCGAGGCAGACCGTTCCACCCTCGGCTCCGAAGTCAGTGGAGCCGATGGAGAAGCCTGCCTTGATTTCTTGGTGGTCGGTTCCGACGGACTGGTCGGAGCCGACGATTTCTTTTTCTTTGAGGGAGAAGAAGAGGAAGATAAGACCTCTTCAAAAGTAGGGTTGATAAGACCTTTAAGAATCAATTTATTTTTCCTCTCGGAGGACTCGAGAGGAAAAAGCGTGACACACTACAAGACTCCTGAAGGTGTTGGGGTCCTAAACAGTACACGCAAAGGGAGTGATCGTCCGTTATGGACATCTTGTAGCTGCATCTTGTGCATTTTTTAAACCCGGAGGGTCTGTGTTCTTTTGACATAATGCTAACAGTCAGAAAAAATACAGGGAGAAAGTATCTAACCTCAAACAATTTACTTTACAGTAAAAGAGAATAATAAAAAGGTCACAACAGGAGGGCCAAGAACCCTCTAACTAAAAATGGGTACTTGACCTTCACTAAACGCACACAAAAAGGCTCACTCACGCACGAGGGGAAGGCCCCTCTAACTTAAACGGAAACCTTACCCTGAAAAAACAATTTTTACCACAAAAAATATTCAGAAAAACACTCATACACAACGATAGCCGTTAAAACAGCTTTTGGTTAAATTCAAGAAAATTCCTGACAGAAAAATCTTATAAAGAAAGCACTTAGCTCAGCCAAGCTTGAGACCACGTCTTTGCTTTGTAAGTGGCAAACGAGATCTGGGGAATTGGTGGTGGTGCATCCTGGGATATAGAATAGCTCAGCCAATTAGAGACTTCGCTCTATAGTATAGCGTGCAGAGTCGGAGCCGAGGATCGGCTCCGAACCCATCAGTACAGAATGTAGGCGAGATAGGATCACATAACATCTTCTCTTTGGGAACTGACAGGTTCAACAGGGACAGGTCTAGAATGGGTCTTAGGGCCCCCGTCTTTTTTGGCACTAAAAAGAACCTGGAGTAGAACCCTGATCCAATCTGGTCTGGGGGGACGGGCTGGATGGCTCTTTTCTTCAGCAGATGGCCAATTTCTGCTGAAGCGGCCTCCCTCTGATCGGGTGGAACATCGGGGAGGATTTTTAACTTTGGAACATGCAGAAGGGGAATCTTGTAACCTCTGGATATAATCCGGAGCACCCAGCGGTCCGATGTAATGGACTCCCTTGCCGCTAGGTGCTCCGAGAAACGTCCCCAGACTGCCTCCAGAGTGGAGCAGTGGGGCAATCCCTCAGGGTTGCTGCGTGGGCCGCTCAGAAAAAGGTTCCCTGGACCCAAAGTTCCTAGGAGCCCCTCTGCCCCTAGGGCGGCGTCCTCCTTGTCCTCCTCTGCCGTGGAAGGACTGGTTGTCCGGAGTGAGTTGGGAATGCTGCGACTTCCGGAACCACATCATCTTCTGGCCCTTTTGGTTCCTAGAGTAGGACCTCTGGGGCACAGAGAAGCAGACTCCGACGGCAGACAGCGACTTCCCGTCCTTCTCGCTCTGAACCAAGGTATCGCAAACCATCTTGCCAAAAAGGGCAGAACCGTCAAAGGGGGCGTTCGCAAATTACGCCTTGAAGGGCTCCGTGAAATCGCAGTGGCGGAGCCAGGCCTGCCGTCTTGTGACTAGGCCCACTCCCGCGGCTCCCTCGGTAGCGTGGGAAAGTAACCGCATAGAGGTGTTAGTCACAGAACGAAGAGTGGCCATACGGGTGGAGTGCATAACTTTGTCCTCCTCCAACATGGACTCTGGGGGGGGATGCAGCGTATTCCTTGATAAGATCACACTGCATCCTAATGACGTGTGCCAAATAGTTGAGCGCCCTCACTGAGGTCGCTGAACTAAACATTCGCTTCCCCAAACGGTCCATCATCCGAGACTCCTTGCTCGGGGGATGGACTGAGGGACTCTCCTGGGCGAGTTCCCTCTTAGTGGCAGCTGCCGCCAACATGGCATCTACCAGGGGTCCCTTGCTCCAGTGGGCACGGTCAGCAGGGGGGCTAAGGATCCTGTCGGGCCTCTTAGGGATTGGCTTCACGGTGTCCGGTTCCTTCCATGCCCTGGTGGTAATAAGGTCCACCAGGGAGTCGGCAGGAGGGGACACCCAAGAGGTAGACGGGCCCGCTTCAAATGCCTCCTCTTACACCAATGCTTGTGAGGTGCTTCCTCGGGGGGGGGGGGCTGTCCGAGGAGCCCTCACCAGCAATGTCAAGAACCGCAGGAACTGCTTGGGGCAGTGAAGTGGGCTGTCCCAGTGGCCGGGTGATGGAAGCCTGACCCAGAGCAGATGGAGTGCGGGACGGAGCCGAAGCTAGGGGTCCGGATGCCCTCAACAGAGCCCTCTCCACTACATCAAAAGCTGAGGGGGAGCCAGCCTCGACAATAAGATCCGAAAGTCTGCTCCCCCTCGGATCCGATGAGCGGATCGAAGCCGGCGCAGAGCCCCTCGGATCCGAGGGACTAGTGCGCTCCGACAAGAACGGCGCCGGAGGCACACCGAGTCCCTCTGATCCGAAGCTCGGGCCAAGCCTCCGAGAGGTCGGATCTGACAGACTCTAGGGCAGGGTCGGATCCGAAGTACCCAGTACTGTCGGCGCCGACCCCCCCCGGCTCCAAGGCTGCCCAGCTCAAAGCGCTCCGAACCCGGGTAGCGGGTCGGAGAAGGAGCAATGGGCTTAAAAAATGGGGTCGAGCTCCCCCCCAGAGGGGGTGAGGCAGGAGCACTCCCATCTGGACCTGGGCCTGGATGAACCTTCGTATCATCCGGTCCAGATCAGCATCGGAGAGGCTGTAGGTAGACCTAGACGAGGCTACCGAGGTAGGCCTTGAGTGCCGCCTCGAAGAAGGTCAGGTCTCCTCATCCTCAGGTTTCGGTGAAAAGCACGGGGACCGGAGCCGAGGAGGGGGAGAGCCAGCAGCCAGAGAGGCCGGAGAAGCCCGCTTAGCTGGCGGGGCCGAAACGGAGGTCTCGGCCCACCGCTTGTGGTGCTTCTCTCTCCGGTCCTTTTTCCTGGCTTCCCTCTCCTCCGACCCTATGGCGGGAGTTTGAGTCCCGGGTGGAGGAGGGGGAGCAGGCAAGGCGGGGACTGCGAAGCAGTGACCACCAAGGGGGCAGGGGCCGAAGCAGAGACTAAGGGCAAGAGTCCCACCAAGACCAGCTTCGACCTTCACTCCTTCAATGCCCTGGGGTTGAACCCTGCACAGAATGAACACCCTGAATTGAGGTGTTCAACCTCAAGGCATCGAACGCACCGAGTGTGGCCATCAGCAGGGGAAAGCTTATGGCCACACGGAGCACTTTGAGAAAACAGCCTTTGGGGCCTCAGACAACTTTTTTTTTTTTTAAAAAAAAATAGTAACTATAAAAATAAACACTCACACAAGGCCCCAAAGAACACACACACACGCACCAACTACGCACCAGCGAGGGGAGGGTAAAAACTAGATTAAATTAACCCAAAAACAATATAAATATAAGGGAAACCTAAAACTTTCACACAACTAAAAGTTTTTGAAAAGTTTTAAACGTTATTAAATCCTCTAAATAACACTTAGCTTTAGGAGCTCGATGACCCAGTCTTCACCGTGCGCGGCAAACTAGATCTGAGGTCATGTAGGGAGAGAGCAGGGCATTATGGGTGAGGGGAGGAGCTAGGATCCATAGCTGGATAAACCATGCCGGTTCGGATCCGATATCGATCCATACCCACAGGTTGCTGACAAATGAATTCTACTTCAGATCAGTACTTTTATGTTTGGGTTTAGCTCTTCTTGGAGTTCATGTAGGGCGCAGCCTGGGACACAGTCTGGTCCCATTGATGCTGTGTTTTTTGCTTTGGAGAGGGCGGCTCCCACTTGAGCATCTGAGATGTCAGGGGGGCAGCACTCTGCTGGGATAGATATTTGCCCTTTTGGTGGGGAGGGGAGGGGAGAAGTTTGCTCTGAACCTGTCAGCTAGGATGTTGGCAATGTCTGTGGGATCAGTGTATTTTTTGTCATTTTGGACCAATTCTGAGCATATCTGGGAATTCCCACCCAGGTTCCTAACATAACTAAAGAAAGCCTTGTGATTATCCTTAGTGTCCTGTGCAATTTTTCTCTCAAAGCTGGCCTTTGACGATTTTATGAGTGCCCTTAGTTTTTTGCTAATACTGATCAGAGATGCCTTCCCTTTTTGGGATTTTCCTCTGTCATGTAGTAGCTTCCTCCTTCTATTGTATAGTTTGTTTATGGCTGGGGTCCAACCAGACAGGACGTCTGCCTTTGGAGGATTGGGTCTTGGTTTTATTTGGGATTGCATGATCCATGCATTCCTGAAGGTGTTCATAGAATGCATTTATAAAGGATTCTGCGGTCTGGGCCGTATTTTCCACAGGCCCGGGGGCTTTGAAGGATTCCACCTCGGTTTTGAGGAGTGTGAAATTTGCTTTAGAGAAGGTTTTCTGGGCAGGGAGTGGGGTCGGGATGTGAATATCCAGTGAGATCAGTTTATGGTCTGATCTTACCAGTGAGGGATACACTTCTGGTCTGGAGCATAGAGTCCCCATGTTGGTGATGATCAGGTCCAGTATGTTTTCCCCTCTTGTGGGAGTGGTAGCAAGTTGTTCCATAGCATTTGAGTTTATGAATTCTAGGAACCTTTGGACAAGGGTGTTGGAGCTAGAGTAATGCTCCCAATCTATGTTTGGGTAGTTGAAGTCACCCAATATAATGGTGTTCGGAGAGACCTTCATATTTTCTAGTGTTCTCAGGAAGGCCGAGTGGGGTTCCTGGGTTTGGGAGGGTGGTCTGTAGCAGGCTATAAACTGGAAGGCAGTTTTACCCACTGTTAGTTGCACATGGATAGTCTGATGCTTCGTACTTTGCCACCAACCTGGGGGTGTGGGTATCTTTGATGAATATCGATACTCCCCCTCCTTTTGTGGTTCGGTCCAAGTTTTTCATAGGTTCATATGTTTATACTAGGCTATCTGCCCTAAGGCATTTATAAGCCTAGCCCAAAGTTTTGCGGCTTACGCCACCTCTTATATGAAAAAATACTGTACCCATTAGTTTGTTGTGCCTCTGTCCAGCAGTGACACAGATGATTCCCGGGGTAAACCTACGATCTCCCATCCACAGGTCAAGATTTCTCGAACAGAGCCAGCGAGGTGCTCTGCCTCACATGGACCGGGATTTTATTCCACAGCAGGGCCGAAAAGCATGGTATGAGGTATAACCTGGTAGTGCTGGGGTGCTCTCGGGAGTCCTGAACCAGGTTTCTGTTATTGCACAGATATCGATGTTCTCCATGCTAAGGAGAGTTTCGAGTGTGCGCATCTTGAGGTTTAGACTTCTAGCATTGAGTAGCATTACTCAGTTTCTCATCCCTTGTGATACCTATGGAGGTGGGTTTGTCTTTTGAGCCTTGCCTAAAAAAGGCACTATGGGGGTGGCAAGAGCCTTTGCCAATATCCGAAAGCCCAGGGGTGACAGGTGCAAGCCGTCCCTAGCAAAGCATCGTAGCTTGTCGTGCATATCATCCCAAGCTGACAGGCATTGGATCCCCTTTGAATGACACAAATACTTAAGCCAATTGTTGAAATTGATCATCTTGTCTTCATACTGTGGCATCATTCTTGGTGAGGGTAAGATGCTACTCAAGGTCAGGGTCATACCAGCCTGGGCTACATGCTCAGAGAACTCCTCTATGTCTCTTTTCATGTAGTCCAGGGAGGTACGTCTCAGGTCATTCACACCAGCATGGACAATGACTGAGTCATATTTGTACTTGCCTTGGAGTGACCTGAGTGCTTGTGTTATGTGGCGGATCCTAGCGCCAGACAGGCTGCTCACCGTGACCTTCTTGTTCAGCCTGGTGAGCGGGACGTCAGTGTGCCTGACGATAGAGTCACCTATTACAAGTGTATCAGGTGCGTTGTTTAGCCTTAAGGGCTGTGACTGTTCGGCAGACTGGCTTTGTGAGATGTGTTGCACGTGTTTTGTTTTGGGGTAGCGGTTGCTTGGGTGTCTGCTTTGGAGGTCTCTGCCGCTTAGGCAGATCTTTATTTAGAGCCTCAGAGTATGTTTTTGTGTGATTATGTGTTTGGTTTGCTGTCGTGGTAGGTCTAGGAGACTGGAATTGTAGTGAGTGTGGTTTCCTTCTCCTCCTGACTGGTTATGCCAGTACTGAGTTGAGAGCTTAGCCTCCAGTTTGGCTATATGGTTGCATCTCACACATGTGTTGGAATTTGTTGGGAGGAGGAGAGGGTTGTCTGTGTACATGAGACAGTTGTAACATTGCCTCAAAATTCCCATATTCACCAGCTGGACCACAGAGGAGATTGACAACTGACCTTTGGACATGCTAGAATATTGGGAATTCCTTTATAATTGAAAACAAGGGCCAAAGGGGAGCGAGGGTGTAGTGCTTTTAATTTTTAGTGCTGACTTATAATTGCTTTAGTGAGCAAGTGCCAGGTAACAAGTGCAATGTGCTACAGGTAACTTAAATGCAAAAATGACAGACAGTAACTTTCTTTCAAGCGAAGCAAGGAAATAAGTACAGTAAGCAATGCAGAAATCACTAGGGATCCACAGAAGCGCTGAGAAGCCGCGTTTTAGGTTGAATTAGCATTCCAGGGAAATAAGCATACAAACAAAGCTAGATTCAGCAGGCCTGGATCTAGTCTATGCTACAGCAAACAAGGTGTACCAATTTCAGTAAGATACAGTTCAAATATTCAGGCACTATAAACCTTTAACCAGAAATTCCCAGCTCAGAAGGGCAGAGTCCAGCCTCTCCTCCCACAAGAGTGCAGACCACGAACCTTCTTAATGTAAAATAACTGGCCTGAAGCCCAAGTGCTTAAACCAGAGCCAATACACTAAGAACAGCAGACACTGAGCTTTCAATCAGCAGTTCCCAACTTAGGATGAAAGCTACCTGTCCTGCCACCACAGTGCATGCCACAAACCTTCCTAATGTAGAACTGGCCTGAAGCCCAAGTGCTTAATCCAAAAGACTTAGAATGATAGCTACACTTTAACCAAGTTACTACCAAGCAGTAATAAATACAACTGAATACTTTAAATAATGCCTGGATTAGTGCTCAAGTTATAAACAAAACTAGATTCAGCAGGCCTGGATCTAGTCTATGCTACAGCAAACAAGGTGTACCAATTTCAGTAAGAAGAAATTCAGATATGCATGCACTATAAGCCTTCAACCAGAAATTCCCAGCTCAGAAGGGCAGAGTCCAGCCTCTCCTCCCACAAGAGTGCAGACCACGAAACCCTCTTAATGTAAAATAACTGGCCTGAAAGCCCAAGTGCTTAAACCAGAATTAATATACTTTTAGAATAACAGACACTGAGCCCTCAACCAGCAGTTCCCAACTTAGAAGGATGTAAGCTACCTGTTCTGCCACTACAGTGCAGACCACAAACCCTCTCAATGTAAAACAACTGGTCTGAAGCCCAAGTGTTTAAACTAAAAGGCTTAGAATGAGTAACACCAAGCAGTAATAAATACAATTGAGAACGTTTAAGATGACGCAAAAGCAAAATAAAGTAGGAAGAAACACAAGTACAGTAAAAACAGAATTTTTTTTTTTTTTTAGAAAAGTAGCAAAAGCAGTAGTAAATACAATTCTCATGCAGTGCAAGCTGGCACACTTGAATATGTAGCAATATTAGTCCACACACAGTTTGAAAAAATGTAATTAAATTAAAAAGGACTAAAAGCAAGTGCAGAAAGGGTTTATTAGGTAGAATGCGGTAAAGAGATGTCCTGGGGGAGTGTCTTGGATCAAATCTACAGTGGGGCGGGCACTGCAAAAGCCACCAAATTTAAACTACAACCAAGAATAGGGAGGGGGGGTGGGGGAACAGTTTCAACACAGATAAGGAATGTGCAAATTATAAAAAAAATATATATACTGTTTTCTATAGATTTGCAGAGCAGTAAGACACAGATATCAAGCAGACAATTTAGCTCTATAATACAGAACACAGAAAATATACTCAGCTCTATAAACTTAAAAAATATATACTGTTTTCTATAGATTTGCAGAGCAGTAAGACACAGATATCAAGCAGACAATTTAGCTCTATAATACAGAACACAGAAAATATACTCGGCTCTATAAACTTGAAGATAGTTCTGTAAGGCTGTCTCAAACTAAGGTTCCAGTTTGAATAGATGTCAGGTGCGCCCCCCCCCCCCAATGGGAAGCAATTAAATCAATAAATATAGAAGATTATACCTCCAACAAAAAAGCAAACACACCAAAAAGCTTTTGAGCATAGTAAAGGAGAGTAGCGGTATAGCCAAAAGTCAGGGGGCTGGAGGGAGGGTAACCAGGTCTGCAACAGTGAATACACTCAAACATCTACATTTATGATGCGTACACAACTGTACTATATTCTTTATGTTTTACTGTTGCAGTCATCACATTTGGGTAGATTCCCAAAGCCAAGGATGGGAGGAGGAATTTATATAGTATTAGGACCAGCTATAAGGCCCTGCAAGACTGCAGTGGCAAAGCCAGCTCTGGATTTAGAGAAAATTGGCAGATGGCAATGCTTAGTCAAAGTATGTACATAACTCCAGGTAGCAGCTTCTAGGATGTTCCCTGGTAGGGACACCTGAGAATGGCTGTAGAGGTAGATGCAGCCCTGTTTGAGTGGGATCTGATGCCCTGTGGGATAGGTTTCCCACGGTGCTCGTAGCAGAAATGAATGCAATGGCCTATCCTTTGGAAATGGTTTGCTTTGAAATACCCTTACCCTCTGCCCCTGCAGCAAATGCCACCAGCAGTTCAGATTTCCTCTGAGGTTTAGTCCTGTCCAAGTAGAATCCAAGTTGATTGTGCATATCTAAGGAGTGCAGTATCCACTCCCCTTTGTTCTGTGGATTAGGAAAGAAGGTTGGCAAATGAATGGACTGATTAAGGGCCACACTGGATACCACCTTGGGCATGGAGATTTTGGTCCTGAGGGACACCCTGTCCACATGAAAGATGATGAAAGGCTCCACTGCCATAAGGGCCTGTAATTCAGATACCCCTCTTGAAGTGATTGCTAAAAGGAAAGCTGTTTTCCAAGAAAGTAATTTTAAGTCTGCAGTAGCAGCTGGCTCGAAAGGAGGAAGACTTTATCCAATACAAAGTTAAGGTCCCAGGCTGGAGTTGGAGCTCTCTTGGGTGGTCGTAAATTTTTGGCCCCTCTGAGGAACTGGTTGAGCAGTGGTTGAGAGAAGAGGGGAGTATCTGTGTTATGAGCTGAAATGGCGGAGACTTAAATTTTGATGGAGGACAAAGAGAGGCCCTTGTGAAGCATCTCAGTTAAGTATCATAAAATCTGAAGTAAATTGGGCACTGCTGTGCTCATCCCTTGAAATTGGTTCCAGGCACAGAATCTTCCATTTTTCAGTATAAGATTTTCTAGTACTAGGCCTCCTTGCCTCTAAAATGATATCCATCACTAGTTTACTGAGGGAAGGTAAAACAGAGATTAGGTAATTAGCCAGGCTGCTAGGTTCAGTGTTTGAAGCTGAGGGTGCAGAATCTGGTTCTCCTGCTGAGACAATAGGGTAGGACTGAGGCAGGTGCCATGGGGCCAACAGTGACACTGCACAAGAGGGGGTACCCAGTGTTGGTGTGGCCAGTCTGGTGCAATCAAAATAGTCCTTGGTTTGTCTTTTTGATCTTTAGTAGTACTTTGGAGAGCAGAGGCAGAGGAGGAAAGGCATAAACGGACAGGTTTTTCCAGCTGAAGGACAGAGCATCCACTTTCCAAACTTGTTTGTGGGTAGTCCTCGTGCAATATTTGTCCAACTGATAGTTCTGGGGGAGGCAAACAGGTCTATATATCTGGGCTCCCCCATTTGCTTGTCAACTTGTTGAAAATCCTTGGTTCCAGTTCCCACTCGTGTGGGTCCATGAGGTTTCTGCTTAGTTCGTCTGCCAGTGTATTTTGTTTTCCTGGCAGGAATTGAGCTTGTAGATGCACTTGGTAGCTCAGGGCTGTGTTCCACAATGCCATAGCTAGTCTGCAGAGGGGGGGTAAGAATGTGTACCTCCCTGCTTGTTTATGTACCACATAACAGTGGTTTTGTCAGTCTTTACCATTAATTGTCCTGGAAGAATGTGGTCCTTGAAGGCTGTCAGAGCATTCTGTACAGCTAACATTTCTTTTTGATTGATATGCAGGTGCATTTGACTTGGGTTCCATTTGCCCTGAATGCACTTCCCTGCCAGGTGAGCCCCCCGTGCATATTCTGATACGTCTGTTAGGGTTTGGGCGGCAGGGGGTAGTGTGAATAGTCCCTTGTTTTGGTGGCAGGCCTCTGCCCACCAAAGGAACTCTAGGCGTAGGCAAGGTATGATAGGAATTAGTGTTTCTAGATCCTGAGAATGTTGACACCAAAGGCTTTTTAGATACCATTGTAGTTTCCTCATATGCAGTCTTGCATATGGAATTAGAAGAATGCAGGAGGCCATGAACCCCAAGGCTTGCAGTATTTGTCTTGCAGATAGCAGTGTTTTTGTGGCCACTTTAAGTAGGTTGTCAAATGAATTTCTCTGGCATGAGGAAAGCCATCTGGGAAGTTGTATTCAAGCTTGCTCCCAGGAATATAATTTGTTGATAGGGTACCAGGTGTAATTTCTTTTCATTTATGGTGTACCCCAAACAAGTTAGCACCCTTTGTACAAAGGCCAGATGATTCAAAAGTATGTCCTGGCTTTCTGCCTGAATTAGACAACCATCCAGGTATGGGTATATTTGAATATTTCTTTGCCTGCAAAACGCTATGACTGGAGCTAGGCACTTTGTGAATATCCTGGGCACAGTACATAAGCCAAAGGGCAGTGCAGAGAACACACAGTGCATGCAGCCTGCTTTGAAGCACAGGTATCTTCTGCAAGATTCCCCGATTGGGATGTGCAGGTATGCTTCTTTTAAATCTAGTGCTGCCAACCAGGCGTTTGCCTAGCATAGGAAGCAAATGAGTCAGCATCTTGAATTTTGGAATCACCAAAAAGGTGTTTAGAGTACACAGGTCCAGGATAGGATGCCATGAATTGCCTTTTCTGGGTACCAGGAAAAGTCTCAAGTAGAAACCTTGTCCCTTTTCCTTTTCTGGTACCAACTGAATAGCCCCCATGCTTGAGAGAAAGTACCTGCTTTTGGGCCTTTGCCCAATGATTTGGGGGGAGATCTGGCCACCAGCTTGGTGTTGGTAACGCGTGGAAGTAAAATCTGTATCCCTGGGACACTACTTAAAACCCATTTGTCCTAGGTAATGTGTTCCCAGTTCTTTGCATGAAGAGCAACCCCCCCCCCCCCAAAGGGGCAGTCAGTTGAGAAGTGCTTGGAATAAAGTCATTGAGACAGTTTACCATAGGAGAAGTTTTATTACTCCCAGATTTGGAAGTGGAGGCCCCCCACTGCTTAGTCCTGTGCGTACCCTGGGACTGAAGCCTGGGAGCTCTGCTAGATCTTGGTTTGGACCAAGGTCTGGAAGAAGGCAGAAAAGGACAGATTTTTTGGAAGGCCAATGCCTACTAAACCTTGGAGGTTGTACTTGTAAAAATCTTAACAGTTTGCAGAGATTTAGCTTTCTCCTCCATCTTTTTAAGAACTTCTGCCTTGTTGCCCAACAGGTGGTCCTGGTTTAAGGGAGCATCCAGTAATTTCGCTTTAACATGATCTGGCAAAGATTGTTCCTTAAGCCAAACATGCCTTCTACGTACAGACCCAGTTACAGCAGTCCTGCAAGATGCCTCAAGTGAATCAAAACCACATTGCAAAGTATGTTTTCCAACTTGTTCAGCTGAATGCATTAAATACTTATTTTCAGCACAATCGGGAATCAACATAATTTTCTGTTTAAAGCAATCCAATAATATGCTGCTGGTACTTTAACATACAAAACTGGCAGTTTAAGGCCCTAATGGCCAAAGTTGCAGAAGTGTATACCTTCTTACCCCATCTATCCAGGGCCCTGGAGTCTCTATCAGAGGGGGTAGGATTTTTGGCAGTAGTAGCTTTAATGCCCTTGGGCCCCTGTGAAAGGGTCTCGGGATCCGCAGTAGGATTTTTAAAAAGGAACTTGAGAGTCAGGGACCCTGTAATATCTATCAGGTTTTCAAGGAGCAGAAGGTAGAGAGAGTCAGGGGCCAAGCTAGATTCCAAACAGGCATCAACAATGTCTAAAACAGGAGGTACGGCTAAAGGGCTGTGCTGGGGCAGGAGTAAGAAAAGTACAGTTGTGTACACTTATCATAAATGTAGATGTTAGAGTGTATTCACTGTTGCAGTCATTACATTTGGGTAATTCTGCTGGCAGGTTGCCCTCAGTCGGCCTGAATTCCAAAGTCTTGAGTCCTGTGTCGGCTGCTGTTGCCTCTTCCCTGACGTCAGGTCGTCAGGGGTATAAAAGCAGCAGCTGACGCCATTTTCTTTAGTTTTTCTTGCCCCAGATGTCAGGTGCTCCCTAAAAGGGTAGCCAAAATTTATATAAAAATACATACAATATAAACTTTACCCTTCATCTACAAACACCACATTGGTTGCATAAATCAGAGAAAGAAAAGTTCCAGCAGAAAAAGGGGGATGACTGGTGGGCAACCTGGACTGCAAGAGAATACACTCGAACATCTACATTTATGGTAAGTGTAGACAACTGTACTATGTTCTTAGTGTTTCACTGTTGCAGTCATTACATTTGGGTAGAGTCCCAAAGCTATGGGTGGGAGGTTGGATCTAAACAGCATTAGGAGCGGCTATGAGGCCCTGCAGAACTGCAGTGGCAAAGCCTGCCCTGGATTTAGAGGAGAGTGGCAGATGATGGTGCTTTGTAAAGGTGTGCACTGAACTCCAAGTAGCAGTCTCTAAAATGTCCGTGGTTGGTACTCCCTGAGAAAGGCTGCTGAAGTGGCTGCAGCTCTGGTTGAATGTGGCCTAATGCCCTTGGGCCCTGAGTAGCAGTAACAAATGCAGTGGCCTATCCACTTTGAAATCTGCTTTGAGATGGCCTTTCCTTGTGATCCTGCAGCATATGCCACAAGTAATTGCTCTTGAAAACTTTGGTTCTGTCCAAGTAGAATCTAAGCTGTGTACGTCCAAAGAATGCAGAATTCTCTCCCCCTTGTTCTGTGGATTTGGATAAAAAGTTGGTAGATGAATAGTTTGGTTAAGAGCCACACTGGACACCACCTTAGGCATAAATGTTGGGTTTGTCCTCAGAGACCCTGTCTGGATAAAAAATAAAAGGTTCCACGGCCATGAGTGCCTGTAGGTCTGAAACTAGTCTTGCAGAAGTTATTGCTAGGAGCAGAGCTGTTTTCCAAGATAAAAACTTTATATCAGCAGTAGCAGCTGGCTCAACGGGAGGCAGGGTGAGTTTTTCCAAGTCATAGTGGAGGTCCCATGCGGGCACTGGATCTCCTTGGAGGCCTTAAATTTATGGCTACTCTGAGGTACTGCTTTAATAAGGGATGAGAAAAGATTGGTGGCTCTGTATTGTAATGAGCTGAAATAGCAGAGGCATGAATTTTAATAGATGAAAAAGATAGGCCTTTGTCCAGCATCTCAGTTAAGTATTGCAAAATCTCAGGAATATTTGGCACAGCTGTAACCGTTCCTTGTGCCTGGTTCCAAGCACATAATCTCTTCCATTTTCCAGCATAAGATTTTCTAGTATTAGGCCTTCTGGCTTCCAAAATGACATCCATCACAGCTTTACTAAGAGGTGTGTTTTGTATGACTACATTATCCGCCATGCTGCCAGGTTTAGAATCCTGAGTTGGCTGTGCAGGATCTGATTGTTTCGCTGGGACAGTAGATGAGGTATTTGAGGTAAGGTCCAAGCTGGGCATTGAGAAGTTCCTTAGGATTGGATACCAGTACTGGCGAGGCCAGTCTGGGGCAATCAGCATCATCTTTGGCTTCTCCTGTCTGACCTTTAGGAGTACCTTGGGGAGGTGAGGCAGTGGGGGAAAGGCATATACTGATAGATTTTTCCAGCTGAAAGATACGGCGTCCAATTTCCATGCTCGTCTGTGATAAGTCCTTGTGCAGACTCTTTCTAGTTGGTAGCTGCGAGGGGAGGCAAATAGATCTATGTCTGGGCATCCCCAGTTCCTTGTCATCATGCTGATGTGGATCCAGCTGCCACTCGTGGGGATCCATGAGGTTTCTGCTTAGTTCGTCTGCCCGAATATTTTCCCTTCCTGGCAGGAATTGTGCCTGCAGATGTTCTTGGTAAGTCAATGCTGTGTCCCACAAAGTCATGGCTAGGCTGCAAAGGGGGTAAGAATGTGTGCCCCCCTGCTTGTTTATATACCACATGACCGTGGTGTTGTCTATCAGTAGTTGTCCCTGATGAAGTAGGTTCCTTGAAGGCTGTCAGGGCATTTTGAACTGCTAGCATCTCTGATTGATATGTAGATGCATTTGGTTTGAGGACCATGTGCCCTGAATGCATCTTCCTGCCATGTGGGCCCCCCAGGTATAATCTGATGCATCTGTTAGTGTCTGCCTGGCTGAGGGCAATGTGAATGGCTGCTCTTGTTTTGGTGACAAGCCTTTGCCCATCAAAACTCCTGTTGCAGGCAAGGATAAGAGTAATCATTGTTTCCAGGTTGTGACAATTTTGAGTCCAAACACTTTTTAGGTACCATTGAAGTTTCCTCATATGCAGTCTTGCATATGGAATTAATAGGATGCAAGATGCCATGAAGCCCAAAGCCTGCAGAATTTTTCTTGCAGATAACTGGGCCTTTGTTGCTAACATTTTGAAATAGGTAGTCAGTTGCCCTTGCTTGTCTGGCGTGAGATATGCCATCTGGGGCAGTTGCATTTAAGCTTGCACCAAGGAATATTGTCTCTTGAGAGGGTAATTGTTTCGATTTTTCGTTTACTTTGTACCCTAGGCATATTAGAAGTCTTTTCACAAACGCCAGATGCTGTAGAAGAATGTCCTTGTTCTCCGAATTAGACAGTCATCCAAGTAAGGATATATTTGTATTCCTTTTTGTCTGCAGAATGTAATTACTGGTGCCAGGCACTTTGTAAAGACCCTGGGCGCAGTAGACAAGCCAAAGGGCAGTGCAGAGAATTGGTAATGCATTGAGCCAGCCTTGAATCTGAGGTATCTTCTGCATAATTGTCTGATTGGGACAAGCAGGTATGCCTCTTTTAGGTCTAGAGTCACAAAACCAAGCGTTCTTGCCCAGCATGGGCAGAAGCTGCTGCAAAGTTAACATCTTGAATTTTGGTATATCCAGGAATGTGTTCAGAATAGATATGTGCAGTACTGGTCTCCAGGCCTTGCCCTTTCTGAGTACCAAGAACAGTTTTGAGTAAAATCCTTGTCCCTGCTCTTGCTCTGGTACTTGTTAAATGGCCCCCATGTCCATGAGGGATGAGACTTGTTTGTGCCTCTGCCCATTGATTTTTTTTGGCAGATCTGGCCAGCCGTTTGCCTTTGGCAGGGTATGGAAATGGAACTTGTAGCCTTGTGACACGATATTTAGAACCCACTTGGTCCTGGGCTATAATGTGCCAATTTTGAGAAAAAAGTGCTAATTTTCCCCCTAAGAGTGCTGCCAGGAGATAAGTGCTTGGTGCAGGCAGGGGGAAGTCAGTGGGACTGTTTCCTGTATGGTTGTGATTTGTCTTCTCCAACTTTGGAGGTAGAAGCACCCAGTTGCTTTGACCTGTATGAACCTTGCGCCTGGGATCTGCCTCTAGGGCATCTGGATCTGGCCTTCTGAGGTCTGTCCGACACAGGAAAGGACCAATTCTTTGTTGACCAGTGTCTACTAAACCTAGGTGGCTGTACTTGTAAAAAATCTTTGACAGTTTGCATAGATTTAGCTTTGTCCTCCATTTTCTTTAACACCTCTTCTGCCGTAACACCAAAGTATCATGCTGTAAAGGTGCATCTAATAATTTAACTGACATGATCAGGCAGATTTTGTTCCTTTAACCAAGCATGCCTCCTAATTACAGAGCCCGTGACTGCGGCCCTGTAGGAGGCATCCAAAGAATCAAAACCACATTGCAAAGTATGCTTTCCAACTTTTCAGCTGCATGCAATAAATCCTGCATTTCCTTGTTTTCTGCACATTGAGTTTAACATTTTCTGTTTAAGCAATGCCATGACATGTTGCTGATATTTGAGCATATGAAACTGACAGTTTAAGGCCCTTATAGCCAAGGTAGCAGATGTGTAAACCTTTTTTCCCCCCATCTATCCAGTGCCCTAGAATCTGTCAGAGGGTGTAGGGTTTTTTGCAGCGGAAGCCTCAACTCCGTTGGGACCCTGAGAAATAGTTTCTGGGTCTGCAGCAGAGTTTTTAAAAAGGAATTTATGAGTCAGGAACCCTGTAATATCAGTCAGGCTTAACAGGAGCTGGAGGTAAGGAGTCAGGGGTAAGACTAGACTCTGAAAACACGTCATCTACAATGTCTAACACAGGTGGAATGGCTAGTGGCCTGTGTTGAGGTAGTAAAAGGAAATCCCTGAGCCTCTTTTTAGATTCTGAAAAATCTTGGCTCTCCCAGTGGAAATGCTCCCTCATGGTATGCAAGGTTTCCACAAAAGAACAGTCCTCTGGAGGAGAAGCTGAAGGTATAGATTCTTCAGCATCAGAATCCTCATGGGGGGGGGGAATATTCCTGATCAGAAAAGGAATCAGAAGAAATAGAAACCTGATCTGAAGATTCATAGTCAGTCTCCTGCCTAGGCCTCTTATCAGGAGGGGGATGGGAACCCCTGATCAATGTAATCAAATCTTCGGCCATTATGAGCATCTGTTTTTTGGGCATAGAGGCCTGTCCACGTGGCTCGAGTTTCTTTGCTTTAGAAGGTGCTTTAGTCTGCGCCTTTGAAGCTGAAGTCGGTTTGAAGTAAATATGTTTAGGTCTGAAAACACCCTCAGAAGCCAGTGCCTGCTCAGCGGCTCCGGACCCATCTGAAGGAATAGTATCAGAGGCTCCAATAACTTGAGTTTCCAACTCCACGTGGGAGTCGGTAGAGGCCTGCAACTCTAAAGTAGCGGGCATCAGGGGCTGCGAAAGCACCTCACTGAGAACCGGCGACTGGCTTAGGAGAAGCTTTGTTGGTTTTGGGCCTCGGCTGTCTCTCCTTTTCATTGCGTTTTTTGTGAACTCCAGTAGTCGGATGGCTATCAGAAGACTTTTTGGATAATTAAACCTGCGTCCAAAGTAGTTTAAAGCAAAATCATACAGACGCTTAATAGTGCGTTGGTTAAATCTCGCACAACAGACAACTTGAAACTTGATCAGGGCCTAGGCAAGGAATACAGTAAGAATGAAAGTCTTTATGAGGTATTTGCTTTCCACAAGAAATACAACTTACTTTTTCTGACATCAGTCTGGAGCAAGAAAAAAAAAAGTTTCCCCAACGGGGGATTTAGCTTTATTGAAGACTTCGGATCTGAAACTCGAACACGAAAATCTCAGGAGTCGGCTGACCGGCACTTGCGAACTGCTTCGGGCACCGTGCGGCAAGAAAAACTAAAGAAAATAGCGTCGGCTGCTTCTTTTATACCCCTGATGACCTGACGTCAGGGAAAAGGCGACAGCAGCCAACGCAGGACCCAAGACTTTGGAATTCAGGCCGACTGAGGGCAACCTGCCAGCAGGATTACCCAAATGTAATGACTGGTACAGTGAAACATGAAGAACATTCCCCAAGCCTCTTTTTAGATCGGAGAAATCCCGACTTTCCTAACGAAAATGCTCCCTGAGAGTATGCAAGGTTTCACCAAAAGAGAAATCCTCTGGGGGGGGGGAGCAGAGGGAATAGAGTTCTCAGCATCAGAATCCTCATAGGTAAGAAAGGGTAAATCCTGGTCAGAGGAAACAGAAAATACAGAATCCTGGTCAGAAGTATCATAAGCAAACTCAATCCTAGGTCCCAGAGGGGAAAGGCTGGCTTCCCTTCACTAAAGTAATAAGATCTTCAGCCATTCTTACGTTTTTTAGTCATAAAAGCCTGATCATGTGGTTTGGGCGTCAGTTTTCTAGGCATGGTTCGAGTTTTAGGCATTGAAGAAGATGGCATCAGTTTAATACGCAAGTCAATAGGCCTAAATACATCCTCAAAAGCCAGTGCCTGCACAGCAGCTCCGGACCCATCCAAGGTAGAGACATCCGCAGGTTCCACAGTTGAAGCATCTCGCGACATACCAAACTTCGAATGGGTCTCTGTAGAGGCCTGCGAATCTGAAGTAGCTGGTATCAGGGGCTGTGAAAGCGCCTCACTGAGTACCGGCAAACTGGCGAGTGGCTTAGAAGTGTCAGCAGCTTTGGACCTAGGTGGCCTGTCTATCTTTGATTTTTTTGGAACGTCAGTAGTCAGATGGCTTACCGAAGACATATCAGGATAACTGAACCCAGCACCAAAATATTTAGAAATGAAAATATACAGATGGATAGTTTGTGGTTTAAATAAGGCACAAAACCAACAGCGAGGTATGTCGTGGTCAGGGCCTAAGCAAGGAATACAGTACGAATGAAAATCTTTGAAGTATTTGCTTTCCACAAGTAATGCAATTTACTTTTACTGGCATCAGTTTAGAGCAAGAAAATGTTTCCCCAATGAGGTACTTGGCTTTTAGTTGAAGACTTCGGTTCCGAAACTCAAAAATGAAAATTTCAGGAGTCGGCCGACCAGCACTTGCAAACAGCTTCTGCTTTGGGCATCGCATAGCAAGAAAGACTGATGTAATGGCATCAGCTGCATGTTTTATAACCCCGACGACCTGATGTCATGGAAGGGACAGCAACCGATGCAGGATCCAGGACTTTGTTAATCAGGCCGACTGAGGGCTACTGCAAGCAGATAACCCAAATGTAATGACTGCAACAGTGAAACACAAAGAACATCACATGGTTGTAGGAGTGGAAGGAAGGTTTTCAGTGCCAGAAGGACTGCTGTCATTTCCCTTACATTGAAGTGTTCATTCTTTGAGAAAGTGCCACTTCGCTTGAACCCTGTAGTTTGCCATTGTGGCTCCCCATCCTAGGTCTGAAGCATCTGCATGCATAAACTGGTTTGGGGTGGGTAACTGCAGCGGAAGGCACGGGTTCAGCTGAATTTGCCGATTCCATTTTAACTGACTGTAGGCAGGGCAAGAGTAATTTCTTGCACTAGAGAATGCTGGTGCTGTGTGACCATACATTTTTTAGATACCACTGCAGCTTTCATGTGCATTCTGGCTAGTGGTAGGATGGGAATGGTGGCTGCCATTAGGCCCACAGTTAATAGGAATTGCCTTGCAGTAACATATGTTGGGTCTGCAGAATGGCTTTGAAGAGGGAGGACAGGGAGCAGACCTTGTCCTGGGGAAGAAAGGCTTTCATTATGTCTATCTTGATCCTGCAACCCAGAAATGTTTAGTCTTATTCTGGGGTCAAAGATGACTTTGGGAAGTTGAGGGTGAACCCCAGTCTTTGGAGTAGGCACATGATGAACTCCAGATGGATTCACAGGGTTTCCTTTCAGTCTGCTAGGAGCAGGAGGTCATCCATGTAGGGGTAAATATGAATCCCTTATGTTCTGCAATAGGCTATGGCAGGTGCCAGGAATTTTGTGAACACTCTGGGAGCAAAGGGCAATGCAGTAAGTTGGAAGTGAGAGGAGGGTCCAGAAAAGCGTAAGAATTTCCTGTGGGAAGGTTGAATGGGTATGTGCAGATAGGCTTCTTTCAGGTCGAGTGTGGCCATGAAAGCCTGGGCTGGTACAAGGGGGAGTAAATTTTGTAGGGAAAATATTCTGAAGGTGGGAACCTTTAAGAATAGGTTTAAGAAGGAAAGCTCTAGAATGGGTCTCCATGGTCCATCTTTTTTGGGGACCAGAAACAGTCTTCAATAGAAACCTTTTCCTTCCTGCCCTGGAGGGACAGGTTCTATTGTACTCAAGATCAGAAGGTCTTTCAGAATCTTGTGGGAAGAGGTGCGTCTGACCTTTTTGGGGAAAGGGAAAGCCCCTGAAGGGTGGCCTCTCTTTCCAGGAGTGAAGCATCCTTTTTGAATAGCCAGAATCCATTTGTCTGTGATGACAAATTTCTAAAAGGGTAGACAGTGGGAGAGGCGGACAGAAAGAGGGAGGTGGGCAAGGCAGTCACGCACTGTTGGGGCTCCTATCTTGGGAGGGCCGTTCTAGAGGGGGGCTGAGAGGTAGCTGGCCTGGAAGGGGTTTGTCTTCTGGCCTCTCGTATCTGGAAGAGGTAGGTCCAGCTGGGGGCAGGATTTCTTCTGACAAAAGGTGGCCCTGGCAGGGTAATTGCTGTAATATTTGGGAATAGGAGACACCAGAAGATGCTTGATGCCTTGCAATTCCTTATTTTCTTGCAGATTTTTGAATAGGTCTACTGACTGTTTTCCAAACCAGAAATTAGGGTCCAGGGGAGCATCTGAAAGTTAGGGTCCAGAGGAGCATCTAAAATTTCAGACCAAGTCTTTTGGTAAGTGTTGCAGACGTAGCCTTGAATATCTCCCAACAAGTGGCAGAGACTGCAGATCATGCAGAGGCCTCTGCAGCATCATAACTACATCTAATGGAGTGTCTGGCTACTTGGGCAGCCAGAAATAGTTTGGAAGAGATATTAGATTTAGTGGAGAAGTCTGGAGTAGCAGCCAGCAGAGTGGAGGCTTGAGAGACCAGGTCCAGAGCATACTTGATCATATGGGTTTAATAAATGATGATTCTAAAGGCCAATGTGGAAGAGGTGTAAACCTTCTTTCCAATTCTACCCATGGTTTTGCTACCTTTGCCTGTAGGTAAGAGGCAAACAGAATCAGTCTGGATTGTTTATCAGGTGAAATGGCAATCACAGCAGGATCTGCCAGGGTTGGTTTGACTAGAAATTTCTGGTCATCAGGCACCTTGTAGAAGCAGTCTGCCCTCTTAGGAGCAGGTGGCAGAGAATCTGGCATCTTAGATGCTGAGGAAAAGGCATCTAAATAAGCAGGGATGACAGGTGGAATGGCAGAAGAGGGGAGATTTCCACTTGTAATACTTCAAAACTTTTAGTTATGTACTCACCATAACTTCAGATGTTTGGGACCCATCTCGCCTACATTCTGACTGATGGGTTCGGAGCCGATCCCTCGGCTCCGACTCGGCACGCTTATGCCAAAGAGCGAAGTCTCTTATTGGCTGAGCTTACTATATCCCAGGATGCACCACTACCAATCCCCCAGATCTAGTTTGTCCGCATACATGCACACATGCAAGCACTGTTTATATAACATCGTCAGAAGAAACAAGATAAAACAGTAGAACTCAAAACCGTTCAATCTCTTCTGATCTCCAAGGCCGGGGGAAGGAGGGTGGGTATTAGGAATGTAGGCGAGATGGATCCCAAACATCTGAAGTTATGGTGAGTACATAACTAAAAGATGTTATGTGATCCTATCTCGCCTACATTCTGACTGATGGGACAGCGTCCCTAGCACCTGAATCCTGGGTGGCTCACTGGAAAACACTCGAGTACCGTGGAACCAAATGATGCTCGCCCTTTAGATGCCACATCCAATTTATAGTGGGAAATGAAAGTGTGCGGATTGGACCAAGTAGCCGCAGCACAAATCTCAGAAATAGCGAGCTTGGAATGAAAAGCTATAGAAGTAGCCATAGCTCTGGTAGAGTGAGCTTTGATAAATGTTGTAAGTTGCTTATTTGAAGAGGAATAAGCCTGAGTTATACAATCTGTAATCCATTTGGAGATAGTAGCTTGCTTTTGTGATGGTTTTACCCAATTTATTGTCTGAGAAGGACACAAACAACTGGTCTGATTTACGAATTTGCTGAGTCCTGTCTAGATAGAAGCGCAATTGTCTGTGAACATCCAATTTATGGAGAGTGTATTCTGCTTCATTGGAGAATTTTGGGAAGAAAACTGGTAGCTCTAGAGATTGTTGGAGACAGAGATTAGAACAGACCTTTGGGACAAAAGATGGGTTAGGCCTAAGTGATACTCTATCCTTGTGAAAAATCAAGTACGGTGGTTTGATAGATAGGGCTTGAAGCTCTGAAACTCTTCTTGCAGAGGTAATTGCAACTAAGAAGGCAGTTTTCCAAGACAGATATTTTAACTCACATGTAGCAGCCGGTTCGAAAGGGGAAGATGTTAATGAACGAAGCACCAAATCAAGATCCCACGGAGGTGCAGGATGAAAAACTGGGGGTCTTAGCCCCGCACCTTTAATGAAAGTTTTGCATAATCTGCTGCTCATCAACGGTGGATCCATGGATTCGTGAAATTTAGAGATAGCTGCCAGCTGGACTTTAATAGTAGAGACTGAAGATCCTTGATTAAACAAGGATGTTAAAAATTTCAAAACCTCTGGGATCGGGGCAGTGATAGGGTCTAAGCCCCTGAGTTGAGCCCAGATAGCAAACCTCTTCCACTTACTGAGGTACAATTTCTTAGTGGTGGGTTTGTGGGCCGAAGATAAAATGTGAATAACTTCCGGGTCTAAGGTGTGATTTCTGACTAAAGTCGGAAGTGGAGGAGCCAAGCTGTCAACTTCAAAGTGTGAAGGGACTGATGTTGTCGTCCCAACTGATGAATTAGCAGATCCGGAGTTAGATCTAAAACCCAAGGATCGTCCACCGCATGTTTCTTCAGGTAGGGAAACCATACCTGACGAGGCCAGTGCGGAGCAATTAGTATCATTGTGGACCCCAATTGAGAAGCTTTCTGAATGACTTTGGAGAGAAGTGGAATCGGAGGAAAGGCATAAAGCAGCCCTGTTGGCCAAGGTTGTGCTAGAGCATCCATAGCTGCTTCCCCCTGATGTGGAGTCAAGGAGAAGAACCTTTTGCACTTTGTGTTTTGTGGTGTTGCAAACAGGTCGCAGCACTGCGTCCCCCATCTCCTGAAAACCTGAGCTGCTACTGTTTCGTTCAGGGACCACTCGTGAGGAGAGAGAATAGTCCTGCTTAATCTGTCTGCCAATATATTGGATTTCCCCGGAATGTGGGTCGCTACCAAGAAACGGCTGGTAGCTACAGCCCATTCCCACACCCTCATGGCCTCTCTGCAAAGGGGGTAAGATCTGGTCCCTCCTTGTTTGTTTAGATACCAGACCACCGACATGTTGTCTGTGTGGATAGCGATAATGCCCTGAGGGAGAAACTTGTGGAGGGCCTGCAGGGACAGAAGTACAGCCCTCATCTCCAATACATTGATGTGGAGAAAGGTTTCGTCTGGAAGCCAGGAACCCTGAACTAACCTGACCAGACAATGCCCCCCCCACCCTGTCTGGGAGGCATCCGTCGTCAGGGTGACCACCGGAGGGGGGATAACAAAAGGACTTCCCTGATTCAGATTGGACGGCTGAAGCCACCAGCGAAGGTCCCGTTTGCACGTTTCTGTAATCATAATGGGGTGATTGAGGGGAAGATCCTGAAAGGACCATTGAGTCGATAATAGCCACTGAAGAATCCTCATGTGCAATCTTGCCAGAGGAACTAGGAGAACCGTGGCAGACATCGAACCTAAAAGTTGCAGGACCATCCTGGCTGGGGCCTTGGATCTTGAAAGCAGGGCTTGAACTTGGCCTTGTAAAGTTTGAATCCTTTCGGTAGGAAGAAAAACGCGCATCAATTTTGAGTCTATCTCTGCTCCTATGAACCTTATGCGCTGAGAGGGCAGCAAGACAGACTGACCAACTGAATGTAATTCCCAGGGTAGCACCCAGGGAAATGGTGGCTTTGAGGTTGTCCATTAGTAGATGACTGGTGGTGGCAGTCAGGAGCCAGTCGTCCAGATAGGGAAACACTTGGAATCCAAGACTCCTCAGGTGAGCAGTTACTACTGCCAAACACTTGGTGAACACCCTGGGGGCTGTGGTGAGACCAAAGGGTAGTGCACAAAATTGGAAATGACCGTCTCCCAGGCTGAAGCGCAGATACTTCCTGGACGCCCGATGTATCGGTATGTGATAATAGGTGTCCTTGAGATCTATGGAGCACATCCAAACATCCTTCTCCAACAATGGGAGAATGGATTGTAACGTGACCATTCGGAATTTGGATTTCGTGACGGATTGGTTTAGTCTGCTGAGATCCAATATTGGTCTCAGGTCCCCTGTCTTTTTTGGCACTAAAAAGAACCTTGAGTAATTTCCGGATCCGATCTGGTCTGTGGGGACCGGTTGGATGACTCCTTCTCCTAGCAGCTTAAAAGCTGCTGCGGCTGCGATTTGCCTTTGACTGGGTGGTGGGTCCGGGATTTTTTTGGACGGTGGGGGTGAGTGTGTGAAGGGAATGGTGTAACCTCCGGCAATAATCCGAAGCACCCATCTGTCCTGAGTGATAGACTCCCAGGCTTTTAGGTGCTTGGCAACGGCACCCGACTGGCTCGAGCAGCACAGCCGGGCAATCCCTCATGAAGTGTGGGAGGCTGAAGAGCCACGAAAGGACTCGCGGTCTCCAGAATTGCGGGGCCCTCTGCCGCCTCTGGGACGGCGTCTCCCAGAAAAATTTCCCCATCCTCTGCCTCTGGAAGGGGAATCTTCCTGCTGTTGAGGGAAAAACTTACGTGATTTGCGGAACCACATCTTCCCTCCTCCTTTAGCCTTGGGATAAGGCCGAAAGGGAGTGGAATAACGTGCACCTACGGCAGATAAAGTTTTTCCCTCTTGCTCACAGCGGGTAAGAGTGTCTTTAACCTTAGGTCCAAACAAAGAGGACCCATCAAAGGGAGCGTCGGCGAAGGAAGACTTGAAGGCCTCCGCAAAATGACACAAACGGAGCCAGGCTTGTCTCCGTAGAGCCACGCCTGTGCCTGCTGCTCTACCCGCCCCTTCGGCCGCATATGAAATGAGCCTCATGGACGAGTTAGCAACTGAAGTAAGGATAGCCAACTGAGAGCTAACAGACTGGGCTAGCTGCTCAGGTAGGTTACCCGAGAGGGAATCTGACAGCTCCTTGACCAGATCCCTCTGAAGCCTGGTAAAATGTGCCAAATAATTCAGGGACCTTAAAGTAAAGGCCGCTGAAGTCAGGGTGCGCTTCCGTGCGGTCCATGCTCCTAGACTCCTTATTAGGAGGATGGACGGACGTTGAAGCCTCTGCCACGTCCTGTTGTGTAGCAGATGCCACCACCATGGCATCTACAGCCACGCCTTTAGTCAGGAACTCCTTCTCGGGTGGGGCAGACAAAAATTTGTTAGGACGAGAAGGCACTGGTTCCACGGTATCTGGATGTTCCCACGCCCTCCGACAAACCAAATCCAGGAGCTCATCGAAGGGCGGAGACACCCAGGAGGCGGAGGGCTGAGCCCCAAAGGCCTTGAGAAGCGCTGACTCATCAGCAGAGGGGGGTTTGGATATCCAGCCGCCTCGTTGTTTGAGGATCTCTAAAATGTCTGCAAACGAGACATCATCCGAGGACGACTTCGGGGACCCCTCCGCATCATCAAGATCAGTGTCCGATGTAATAGACTCGGGGGAGTCCACGTGCTTCCTCTTGCACGATCTCTTCCTTGGGGGCTCCTCTGAAGACAACTCCGAAGAACCCTCAGGAGGGGAACCCCCAGTGGGGGTAACCTCAGGCCCAGGGGCTCCGCTGCCTAAGGACAGGGGAACTGCCAAAGACCCAGTCTCCACGCCCAGGGAAGGTGCCGGTAAAGCCGGAGAGATGGCCGAAGACTTGGCCAAGGCACTCCTCATAGCTCTGAAAGCCGGACCCCCAGAATCCTGGGAGTGTCCGGTCCCCGGAGCCATGATAGCAGACGGAAGTCCCGCAGCCGAAGCACCGAGAGGGAGGCTCGGAACAGACAGCATAGGTCCCGAAACATCACCCCCGGGTCCAGCCGAAGAAGTCAGTGTACCAAACTCGGACCCGAAGGCCGGGGTTGGAGTAAGGGTCGGAGCCGACCCTAAGACCTCCACCGGCTCCAACAGCACCTGCTCCGACGGAGCCGAAGCGGTCGGAGGAGGAATGGCAATGACATGGGCATGGGTCGTCGGCTCCGAAGCCAACTGGGTCGGAGCCGAAACAAATTTTTGAAAGACTGGGGACTGGAACAGTCTTTGGAGCACCCTGTCTATGTCCGAATCTGACATCCTCGATGACCTAGAGGATACTGAACGGGTTCGAGATGGCCTCTCCAACAGCCCCAAGGGGCTAGGGGACCGGCTCCGAGGCGACTCGATGACTATCGGCGCCGAAGGAATACCCAAACTAGTTTCCATCGGTGCCGAGGAGGACTTCGGCGCCGAGGAGGAAGTGTCTGAGCGGATAACCTTCATCGGCTCCGATACCAGTGGAGCCGACGAAGGTGACCCGCCTCTCGATGCCCCAGCCCTCGGCTCCGAAGCCAGAGGAGTCGAGACTGGTGGCATCGAGGCAGACCGTTCCGCCCTCGGCTCCGAAGTCCTTGGAGCCGAAGGAGAAACCTGCCTATGTCTTTTGGCGGTCTTATCAGACGGACTGGTCGGAGCCGACGCCCTTTTCTTTTTAGCAGGAGAAGGAGAGGATGCTAAAGCTTCTTCAAAGGAGGGTTTTATAAGGCCTTTTAATATGAGTATTTTTCCTCTCTTGGAGGACCCTCGAGGAAAAAGCCTGACACACGCTGCAGGACTCCTGCAAATGTTTTGCACCCAAACAATAAACACAGAGAGAGTGGTCATCTGTTATAGACATTTTAAAGTTGCACTTGGTGCACTTTTTAAAGCCTGAAGGCCTAGGAACCTGAGACATTCTGGTAAAATATTCAATGAACTAGCCAAACACAGTACAAACACTGTAATTATGACAGAAAAAGAAATTCTCTGCTTTGTCCTTCTTTTTAAAGAAAAGGAAACTATCAGCAGTATAAAGGATCCGAGATCCCTAAACAGAACAGAAGTCACCTAACTAAAAAGACCGGGAAAGGCCTTTCCACACAAGAGGTACTCCTAGTCAATCAACACTCACAACACAAGAATTTACCAAGTAAATTTCTCCAAACGCACTCTAAACACAAGATAGCTGTTAAAATAGCTTTTAGTTAAAGAATAAAGAAATTCCTGACAGAAAGTTAGTGAAAATAATCACTACTTAGCTCAGCCAGCTCGAGACCACGTCTTCACTTGTTAGCGGCAAACGAGATCTGGGGGATTGGTAGTGGTGCATCCTGGGATATAGTAAGCTCAGCCAATAAGAGACTTCGCTCTTTGGCATAAGCGTGCCGAGTCGGAGCCGAGGGATCGGCTCCGAACCCATCAGTCAGAATGTAGGCGAGATAGGATCACATAACATCACCTTTTCAGTATGAGACATTTGAGAGGTGTCCCATTTGAAGTATTCTTTCATTTTGGTTATGGTCTCAAAGGTGATATCTTCTGGAGGGGAGTCCCTTTCAATGGATTCTTCATATGGGGAATAGTACTCGAGGAGAGGCTATTTTGGAGATGTAAGATATTGACTCATCAGAAGATGAATAGATCTCTTACTCTTCCCAGTCTTGTGAAGTAGGTGGTGAAGAGAGGAGAGACAGGCCTAGGACTGAGGACAGGAAGAGTACATGGAGAAGAGGCAGAGGGCCTAAGGGCCATAAAGGCCTGCATCAAAGATAAGGTGAAGGACTACCAATCAGGTAGGCCTTCGGAGGGTGTAGTCAGATGTTTGGTTTTCGGTTTCTTTTTAACTGGGGTAGTCTTGGGCATAGACCTGGAATTGGATGCCTGGCTAAGGGTAGCTGTGTCGGGAGGAGGGATCCTGATCAGAGGCCCGGCTGTGTCCTTTTCCATCTTGTCTTCAGCAGTAGCCAATGTCTGGGTTGGCTCCGTGGATGTGATTGTCAACTGTGAAGTGGCTTCCTCGAAGGTCTGCACAGACTAATCTGTCAACGTCAAACTCCTAAATCAGTAGCTGGCAGGGTGTCAGAAAGCAGAGGTGCAGTGGAAGAGGGCCTAGGAATCTTGGCCTTTTGCGGAGGTTCAGTCGGGGCTGCCAAAATGAGATCCATCCTAAGTGCTAATATTTTAAGCCGTTGGTTTTCTAGGTAAAGATTTTAGTGCAGCCAGATGGCTGCTTAGGGTCTTAAGAACGAAGGATTATCAGACGGAGCAAGCGGTGTGATTGTGCTCTCTGCCTAGGCAAAAATGCAGCACGTTTCTTTATGGGGTATCTGGCACTTGCATTGGCATTTGCCCTTTTTTGCCAACATAGGCTAAAGTTTACTATAACAACCAAGCTTTAGCTAGAGGTCAAAGAAAAAACCCAATGGGGTACTTAGCTTTTAGACATCTTGAGGTGAAGGAGCGAAGCACACGATGTAACGGTAGTCTGCTACTGAAAAGTTCTGAGGTCTATGCATGCAGACGTCACACTTAAGTATCATGGTTTATGACCCTACATGTGATTTGCCACTCAACTGCAACAGCCAAGCTGATGCTTTTATATAGGAGCCGACGTACGGGTCACCCAAGGCAGAAAATCCCACACCAAGGATACTGCAACATAGAAATAGGACATCAGCAGTTAGGCACGTCCTGATCTGGGCCTAAGCAGGTGTCACAAAAAAGAATGCAAGTCTTGGTGTGGAATCTGCTTACCACAGACCATTACTGACCTTCTCTGACAGTAATCAAAAAGTGTAAAAAAAAGTTCCCCAATGGGGTATTTAGCTTCCAGATAACCTCTCTGGTGCAGGCAGACCAATGCACAAACACCGCTTCAAGCTCGGATGGCAAGGAAAGACTGAAATCATGATGTTGGCTGGCTCCCTACAAACTTGAGCATACAGATGTCTGGTTAGGGTGTCTGCTAGCTCTTGGAAGTTTTTTCCTCTAGTAGTCAGGCTGGCCAAGGGCTTTCACAGCAGGAAATCACACAAGTCAGGACTGCAACAGTGAAACACTAACATCTTCCTCATTCCCTCGCCCAGGAACCTGATCCATAAGGGCTGTAGGTGCTACACCACAGGGATACAGGATAAAAGATGACCTGCAGCTGAGGCAAACTGTTAGCTTGCTATGATGGCAAAGGTGTTTACAGGTTTTTTTTTGGGAGCATCTGGACGGACCAACCATGGGACCAGTAGTTTGTTCCATGGTCAAGCAGAAAATGCTGCCTTTTCCCAAGGAAGATAAGCAGCAATTGCAGGTAAACACTACCAGTCCTCAAAAGTTACATTAACAGAAAAACAAAAACATCTTAAAACACTATGACAGACCAACAAAAGTAAAATACGTCTCCACAGGGGAAAAAAGTCTTAATTTACACTACTTTTAAAAGTGACAGATGCTATGTTTAAAAGTATGCTACAGTCTCCAGACAATCTGATAAAACATGACATTGCTTCATGCAGTGAAGCTGTAGTGAGCAAAATGCAGACGAAAACATCCAACAGCTCTGCCGATAAAGATAGACAGAATGGGCTCCGCATATGACAGCTTGTAAGAATCAGAACCTGTATGGTTACTTATCTTTGTGCATAATTATTCTGGAATATAAACTGGAGTCACTAGCCCTGTTAGGAGATGAAAGTGCTAAATCTTGCTTTGGAATAAAGAGTGGATTAATATTGCGGCGTTTCGTTTATTGTGGAGGGACAGCCTTTACTGGTACCTGTAACAGAAGGACTTTTGGTTTTACTAGTTTGTTTTCCCTTTGGTTCTCCATTTATCAATGTGTAAAAAGTAAAACAGTATCCCTTGGAAAGACTGCCACCCCTCAATCACAGTACACCCTAAAAATTAGACAGTGGTCACGGATCATAGAACACTGACAACCAGAGCTTTGACCACCCCATGCCCACTGTATTGAGAAAAATAGCTATGCTGCACAACTTAAGGGCATGGCATCCAGGTACAAGGAGGTACCTGACCCAGCACTTAAACAGCTAGAGTCCACAGAAGTTCCTCACTAAAAGAACATAGGGAGTAAGCTACAAATCCTACAGACCCGCCTCAAAGTCCTATCCCTGTCTTGATCTTCAGACTGCTTCACAGCAATCTACCTAGCCTATGAGGCATCATTTGATCCCACACCGATGGAGCCGTTGCACATCCACAGATCAAAAAGCATTAGAAGTGCCAATTTAAGGACATGAACGTTTGAGACAACAGGACCTATCAGAGGGACAAGTCTCAAAAGATTACCTCTTCTCTACAACAGGATTCCTTTCCATATGAGGCTAAACTCACCTCTAACTATTCAAATGCAACTTGGAGCAATGGAAGAGAAATCGCACATTCACTCAGTTTAGCACCCTTGTCCCTAATGGACAAGGGCAGCCTGTGAACACTTTGGTACAAACCTATACTGTAACCATAAAATTCTTTGTGGTATTGACACTTGAGCAATATTTTGGCAGATCTGGGGTAAACCTGGCTAGGCTTAAGACTGTCAGCAGCATTGTAATCACCTATGAACCTGTAGAAAGCTATTAAGAACCTTGCAGTGTTGGTGATTAGTCTTGTCAATGAACCCCAGACAATCAGAACATTTACAACTAAAATTCAGAAAAATATCAGACATTCCCATAAAGATGGGTATTTCCTGCCACTCATCTACGAAATGGAGGACTTCTTAAGGAAGAGAAAAGGCTTGGCCCCAGCACAGAGAATGAATGGATAAAGTGCTTAAAAAAACAATGACAAAAAACCCCAAAATTAATGGAAAATGAGGAGCATAACTAAACTTTTTGAATCCCAACATTAAATAATTTTATTGGAAATAAGTGGGGTTGTTTCCGATAGAAATCTTTGAATGTCAAATTAAAGCAGCAAGAGATTGGGGGTATCATATCACAAGCAAACAATATTTGCAAAACAACTCCGTGATTACAGAAGATGGACTTCGATACATTTATAGATCAGATAAAATCATTTCCTTGTTAATGTAGCAAGGACGTATGGACATCAAATCAGTAACATCTGCACTCATGTATATTACTGTTTTCTACACAAAATGTCCACTGGACCGAGGCCATGGCTGAACAGGGTTACTAAAGTTAAAATGTCTCAACTTATGAACATCTAACTGCAGTGAAAAACAAAACCACACCTTAGGGAATATACAGTTTATTCTATATCGTCAGGAAAACTTTATAAACAGGCAGATGTTACATCACAGAACTTTTCAGCTCTTTGAAGAGAATATAAAATCAGCTGTAATTTGATATACAGTATATATATTATATAATATACAACGCAAAACATAGATAAGAATGCTTTACTAACTGTACAACTGTTTCATTAATGAAGGGTTGTAAACATGGATGTTGACTAAAATATTGGAGTAGGGCAATTCTGAATGGTCTGACTATATACACACATACCCACCCCATTAAATTTAGCAGATTATCTGACTAAGCACCCCTACAAGCTGTACTGCCCTAGTAAATGGTGGAAAGCCCCAGGAACTGTCTATATAATTTCAGTGCTTCCAATTTGGCCACAATACTTTAAAAAAGTTGCTACTACTTTAGTGACATGACTATTTTAACATTCACAACCATGGAATGGGAACAGAGTATTTTACTTGAAAGCCAAAACAGAGACCTTTCAAAGGGAACACTAATGGAAACTCGCGTTTTGCAGCATAAGAAAACTTCAAAAAACACCACCTTATAACACTCAACGTTTTATGCTTTTTATTATGCGTGCTCAGGAGCAAGTCAGCACAGAACATAATGCTGCCTATGCATGCAGTGCCTGGGTAATGCTACCATAATTCATCATTTAAACATTATTAAAATATTTTCCACCACATAGGTGAGAAGGTGTACTAACCTGAACTGTAGACAACTTAACCATTCCTAAAACAAGTAACAGATTCAGTTCTGTTGTACCCTGATGGGTCAATCAAGCTTTACCATTTCTTGTAGGGTAAGTCATGTGCTTTATAACTTGCAGTTGGCAACTTGTTAGCATTATGCAGAAAATTAATGTATATATTATGCAGAAAATTAATGTATAATCAAGTAATTTACACTGGTTCCCAATATAGTCTAATGACCACACAAATAGCAGCGCGACCACTCCATGTGCGAGGTTCAACTTGCACACCAATGGCTAGATGCAACAGGACAACAGACCTTGCTCAGCATTTCTCCCAATTCATTATTTTATTTTTTTACATCAGACATAAAACCTCTAAAGAAAAATACAGAGAATAAATAGGTCCCTTAAAGTTTAGGGGACCACATGACTGAATTAGCAAAGCACTTCCAAACATTCCAGTAACACTAAGGCTTCCCCCAACAAGGTTATCTTGAAAAAAGCAAGCTAGAAAACTACACCGGGTCCTCTACAACAAAAGCTTGTGAAAGAACTGAACTGCCAAAACCGAATATGTAAGTTTCAAAAAAGCAGGTCAGCAGACAATGCTAAATGTAACTCAACTCTCCTTCAACAAAGCAGTCAGCTGCTGTGCTAACTAGTACTGGGAAAAAAAAAAAAAAAAAGGCTCATCTTTCCTGTTTTGAATACACAACCATTCCAGCAACTTGTCCAAACAAAATGAGAGTCAGACTGTCCCATCAGCTACTTCAAAAAGGAAAAATTTACTTGCACTAAAAGGCAAGGAATAGACTATAGTCAAAACACTACATTTACAATCAAATGTTCTCTTGTATAAGCAAGCGTCAGTAAACAGAAGGGAAAATGCTGCAGACTCTAACCAAGCCTCTCAGTTTAGGTTTACCACCAACCTGCCTCCCCACTTAAGAAAAGGCTTACTGGAAAGCCCAAACCCGCCAGAGCACTCACTACCAAGACATCCATGAGAATGTACTTTTATTTCTATACTCTGTGCTACAGGTATGCACCTATATAGCAATTAAATGCCTGAAAGCACAGTTCCAGTACTCAACTAGTACCTGCAAGTTGTTCAAATGTCAATTTACTCACTAAACCACCACTTCACAAAACCTTGAGGTATGACATGCAAGGGTGTCAAACCCACACTTCAATGCATATAAATAGCACCTTTTTTGCAGGAGCTAAGCCATCTATTCACCATCTGCCAAAATATGCAATGGAACATTGAGCACAAAGACATGTAACAGTAGCATAGCATAAGCAACAGCTGCAAGAAAAGTTATCCACAGGTAATGCTCAAAAATATCATCTTTGGAGGACAGGTGCAATTCACAGAAGTTTCTACATAAATCTTAACATACATTCTAAAGGTTAATGTACCAGACTACAGAACTCAAGATGCTGTGGAAACAAACTTGTACCATCCCTATGAATGACTCTTGCAGGTCCATTAAAAACAGAAGTGCCCAGAAACTACTACACTATTGCCTTGTTTTAGTATGTAAAGTACACTGGCATCGCTGATAGTGAAGAGAGTTTTATGGACATCTGTCACACCCACTACCCTGGTTTTGATCAAAGTTTATCAATAGCAGAGAATTGGGATAAACAGGTTTTTGGGTTTGGGGATTCTGGGTTTCTTTGTGAATGCTGGACAGACATTAAAGGCCAGTCAATGCCCAAACAGTACTGCTCAGACTATGCAAGAACTCCCCTGAATGAACAGATATGGCAGCGCAACATAAGCGTGCCAAATGACCGACTCCAAGCTTTGCACAAAATTGAGATTAGGACAGTAAGCTTATTTGCTGAAGACCATGGACAATGGCCCCCATTCTTTCCAAATCTGTACTTCAGTATACTGAGGGTTGGCAACAGTATGGGGTACATGGATTAAGCGGGTGTACTATTAGAAACCCACCCAGATACATATTCAAAAATATACAACTACAATAAGTCTTCATCTGCATGAAGACATGCACATACATTAAAATTAATCTATTACAACTATTTTGTTGGTTTCTCTATTGCACAAGGTTTCAAAATCAAACGAAAATTAGTGAAGCATATATACATTTGAAGGGAAATCCAATTTCAGAGGAAAATAGACATTTAAGTTTGTTTGGAAGAATGGTTTCTAGCAATGAATTTGTTACAAGAAACTGTAAGTGTCAGAAATGAAGTGCCACTAGCTGTACTATCACACCTTCAATGACTACTGCTTTTGCATCATTCTTACATGTAGCAATGACAGACCTCTAACAATTTATGACACAGCTTCAAGATACTGATATTTTTAGCATCTTTTGTATCAATACAGTCAAAGCAAAAAAATATAGACATGAAGCAACAGAAGCCAATTCCTTATGAACAGTTAACTACAGATACATAGACTACACAATCTAATCACACAGGAATTACTTTGCCGATGTTGTATGCAAAGATACTTCATCATTCCCAAGGATATTACACATTAGTCATGTGGCCAAAATGGAACTTGGAACATAGCTCTTAAGACTAGGGGAGAATACTACTAAAAAAAATCAAGAGGAAAAGAGATGGATGTGAACAAGAGTTTTTATACCTGTGATGCACGTTTTTCATATCTACAAGCAATATACTTAGCAATCATCAGGTCAAATATCTTACAGGAATATGTTTAACTACAATGAACAGAATTTTCTCTGTACAGAAGTGCTACAATCAAGGTCCCGACTATGCTACAAAAATGGAGGAAGAAAAAAAGGATTACAGCACAGCTAAATTTCTAGAGCACAGTACCCTTCAAGAAGTGCAACAGGGAATTCTTACATGTATTCAAAGCACCGATCAGCTTTCCTTTCACCAGATACTCATTTTGTGCAGGAAACAAATTCCCCCAACAGAAACAGTAGGCAAATGGTACAAAATGGCCTAAAAGATGAGCAGAAAGACCCATTATCCATTTCCCCCAAATTTAACAGTAATTGGTCCCAATAATTAAAAAGCCAAACTTTATTAGACCATGTGTCCAACTGAGACCAAGTAGTATACTTTCACTAAGCTAGAAGTGCTATCAATTACTCCTTACTTCCAGTTGCAATTAGGTGTCAACCCCACAAGTGTACTGTGTGTACAGGATTGATTTACTGGAGGTGGGGGATTTAAAACAATCAAAATGCAATGCAGTAAAATCAGTTCAGAGCATTTTAACTACTCCAAATCTCAGTCATGTACCACTACAAGTCTGCAAATTCTGTGAAGGAAGCCTCACAGAAAAAAGTGTGTGGTTCTCTGGGAATATAGCTGTTCTACTGGGAAACATTAAGTGTCAAGATAAAAGGAGGCAACTGATGTAATTTTTTTTTTTTGTTTTTAGATCAAGGCAGCGTGATGGGGCATCATTTTCTGAAGTGGGAGAGGAGTTTAGCATCCAAGGCTTTTGTGCAAGGTGGATAATGCCTTTGATACTTCCACAGGTCCGAACTCCAACCCCTCAGCAGCTGCAACCTTCGGCTGCTGCCCTTGGCTTGTCATTCCGGTCCAGTTTGATCTGATCAGGGAAGTCATATGTCTCCACTTCTGACTCCTGAAAGAAATAATGAACATTTACACATAATACAGATTACAACCTGCACAGTTACATTTTAAAAATTCTTACCATGTCCAAACACTTCACAGCATTTTATTTCAACACACTACAATGCGTCAAAACAAAAAAGCATTCCCACCACACAAAGGCAACATTCAAAGGTAGAATCCTCTAGCAATTACACTAAGAACTAGGTGGAACTCGCCTCTGCTAAAGGTCCAGACAGACTGTTCATGGAGAGCCGGTGTCACCAGCCAAGATAACCCAAATTGCCTACAAGAAAGCTATTAAGGGGGTGGGGCAACATATACAAGTACATATTTAAAGAACAGTCTAAACAGCACAGTACATGAGAATCATCCAGCTAAATGGCCATGGCATATAGAAATATAAAAGGTGTGCACTCACCAGCAGGCTCAGACAGATCTTGAAGAACCATCAATCGCTTTCTATAATGCTACAGTAGCACTTCTAAAACATATTCACTACAGAGTGGTTCTAGTAAGGCTAAGCCCCGCCCAAAATACTTTTGCCTTTTCAAAGAAATGAGGAAGCAACACTCCTTACTGTAGTTAAATTAGTAAGTGCACACTAGCAGTCAACTCGTTAAGTGGAGATGTTCAGTCAGTTCAGTTGAAAGAACCATGCTGGAGGTCAGATGAGGGCTCTAAGAACAGCAACATCAGTGCTCTCAAGGCACACTTGAAGACTAAACACTGCAGAATCAGTGCTTGGAACACTAAGAAATGCTTTTCTAACGTAATGAAGTGTTCTCCAAGAGGACAGGGGAAGGTAACACTCAAAGTTCATTAACAAGATACGCGCGCAGACAGGAATATATGGTCGTGGAGGACACACTAGCACACAAGAGCAGTGACAACAGCAAAAACATTGGTTACATAAAGTATGCTAAAGCAAAAAGGGTGAGCTGTGGATCCAAAAAGAATGACATTAAAATGGTTTAAACAGAAGTTAACTCAGATGAGCAGTATATCTATCTATGGTGGTCTTTAAAATGTTGGAATTTGTGGTAGTAATCAGAAAAGTTAAGGAGCTAGTAGTGGAGATTCAAAGGGTAAGAGATGAAAAATCATGACAAGATGAAGTAATTGGAGCCCGAGCAGAAGTGTCAGATAAGGAAAGATGGGTAAACAGGACCTTAAACAGGGAAACTTATGACAGAAGCTGGAAGCAGCCTGGGAGTACGCTGATGAAAAGACAGGAAACCACAGAAGCAAGGCAAAATGAGACTACATATGTGATAACTCAGCATAAAACAAAGGATAACACTAGCATAAAAAGCACAACTGTGAGGGGGGTTAAAAAGAAGGGGAAAGAGTAAACAAGTAAAGAGATGGTAGGTCGGAAGAAAAAACTACAGCATCAAAGCAACAGCACAAAAGTATAAGGGAGGAGGAAAACTCTATACAGACTAAAGCGAAGGAAAGTACAGTTTTGTACCTACCATAAATGTAGATGTCAGATAGGTATGCATCTGCAGTCCTTACATATGGGTTGTCCTGCCTCAGGCAGCCCTTCGGTCGGCCGGATTCCAAAGTCTGGGTCCGGCGTCGGCTGATGTCGCCCCTTCCCCGACGTCAGAGCGGCTGGGGTATAAAAGTGTCAGCCGACGCCATCTTCCTCAGTTTTTCTTGCCCCAAATGCCAGGTGCCCTCTAAGGAAGGCTAAATTTGGTAGAAATACAAAATATTGCAAACATGCACATTAATATAAAACAAATACACCATAATAGATAACCCCAGCTAGCTATAAGAGGGATAAGTACCCAAGAAGTACCACAGAGGGGAAGGAGGGAGGGTAAACCTGACTGCAGATGCATACCTATCGGACATCTACATTTATGGTAGGTACAAAACTGTACTATGTCCTTCAAGGATGCATCTGCAGTCCTTGCATATGGGTATAGAATACCATAGCCAAGCTGGGGGTGGTAGGCTCTAAGAAAATGATGGTGTAGCTAAAATGCCCTGCAGGACTGCCGTA
The DNA here is from genome assembly GCF_019279795.1 of Protopterus annectens. Classification (NCBI taxonomy): domain Eukaryota; kingdom Metazoa; phylum Chordata; order Ceratodontiformes; family Protopteridae; genus Protopterus; species Protopterus annectens. The sequence continues at coordinate 731,054,269 of NC_056741.1, read as the reverse complement.
GCAAAGCCTGCACTGGATCTGGAATATAAGGGTAAATTGTAATGCTTGGAAAATGTATGCACGGAGCTCCATGTAGCAGCTTCTAAAATGTCCTTGGTAGCCACCCCTCTTAAGAAGGCTGTGGAGGTGGCTGTAGCTCTGGTGGAATGAGGTCTGATGTTAGCTGGCACAGCTTTTCCATAAGAGTAGCAGAATAGAATGCAATTTCCTATCCATTTTGAAATTGTCTGTTTGGAAATTGCTTTTCCTTGAATGCCTGCAGCATATGCTACCAACAGCTGGTCAGTTTTTCTGAAAGTCTTAGTTCTGTCCAAGTAGTAGCGTAACTGTCTGTGAATGTCCAGGGTATGCAGAAGTTTCTCTCCCTTGTTTTGTGGGGTTTGGAAAGAAAGTAGGCAGGTGAATAGCTTGGTTCAATGAGACCCTGGATACCACCTTTGGCATGAATGAAGGATAGGTTCTCAAGGAGACTGTCCTGATGAAAAATAAGAAATGGTTGTACTGCCATGAGTGCCTGCAATTCAGATACTCTTCTTGCTGAGGTTATGGCCAGAAGGAAGGCAGTCTTCCAAGACAGGAACTGTAACTCTGAAGATGCTGCTGGTTCAAAGGGAGGTAGTCAACTTTTCCAACATGAAGTTAAGGTCCCATGTAGGCACTGGTGGTTTTCTTGGAGGATTGATGTTTTTAATTCCTCTTAGAAACTGCCTTAGGAGAGGATGAGAGAAGACAGGTGGATCAGTATTGTATTCTGCTGAAATTGCTGAAGCATGAATTTTTATGGAAGAGTAAGAAAGGCCATTATGGAGCATGTCTGCCAAGTATTCCAGGATATGTGCCATACTCGTCACTGTGGCATCTAGGCCCTTTGCGGTGCTCCAAGCGTGGAATCTTTTCCATTTTGCTGAATACGTCTTTCGCGTGGAAGGTCTGCAAGCTTCCATGATGACATCCTTCACTCTCTTGGATAGCTTTTCCTGGTGAGGAGTCAAGGTATTCTCCAGGCTGTCAGCTGCAGGGTTTTCAGGCTGGAGTGCAGAGTTTTGTAATTGTGCTGTGTCAGAAGGAGTGTCCATAGTGGTAGAGGCCACAGTTTCGTGTGTGACCGGCTCCGTAACAGTGGGTACCAGTGCTGCCTTGGCCAGTCCAGGGCTATTAGAATCACTTTTGGCTGCTCTGTCTTGATTTTCAGTAAGACCTTGGTCATTAGTGGGAGTGGTGGAAATGCATACACTGCTAGAGTATTCCAACTGAAAGAGAGGGCGTCCACTTTCCATGCTTGTGGGTGGTATGTCCTTGTGCAGAATTTCTTAAGCTGATTGTGGTGGGAGGCAAAAAGATCAATGTCCGGCCTCCCCCATGATTGTGTTATCTGAAGGAAGATGTCTGGGTGCAGCATCCATTCGTGTGGGTCCATGGTATTTCTGCTTAGGCTGTCCGCCAGTATATTGTCTTTTCCTGGCACAAACTGGGATTGCAGCTCTATATTGAGTTTTAGGGAAAGTTCCCAAAGATTCATTGCTAGTCTGCAAAGAGGGTAGGAATGGGTACCTCCTTGCTTGTTTATGTACCACAACTGTGGTATTGTCTGTCCTTATTAGCAGGTGGCCTTGATGTAGAAAGAGCTTGAAGGCCTCGAGTGCATGAATCACTGCCAGCATTTCCTTTTGTTTTATATGCATGAGCAATTCTTTGAGACCATAGACCTTGGATGCATCTGTCCTCCATATGTGCTCCCCATCCATGGTCTGAAGCGTCCGAGGTAATGGTTTGGCTGGTTACTGGTTTGCTGAAAAGCAGGCCCGTTTGACTGGCTTGCTTGGGCCCACCACAGGAATTCCTTTTGAAGGCATGGAATGAGTGGTATTCAAAGCTTCTAGGCTGTGATTGTGCTGAGACCATAAACTCCCTGGGTACCATTGTAGTTCTCATATGCAGCCTTGCTTGTGGAATCAGAAGAATGCACGATGCCATGTAACCCAGGGCCTGCAGGATTTTCCTTGCAGTCAGAGTTTGTTTTGTTAGATTTTTGAAGTAATCCGGTAGTTGTCTGTTTTTCTTCTGTGAGAAAAGCCATTTGGGTGGTTGTATCTAGTTCCGCACCCAGAAAAGTTATTCTTTGGGATGGCACAAGTCTTGACTTGTGAATGTTGACTGTGTATCCCAAGGCCTGCAGTAGGCGGATGGCATAATTCAAATGTTTTTCCAAAGTTTGTTGGCTGTCCGCTTGTATAAGGCAGTCGTCCAGATACGGGTATATTTGAATCCCCTGAAGTCTGCAGTGTGCAATTACTGATGCCAGGCATTTCGTGAATACTCTGGGCGCAGTAGATAAGCCAAAGGGCAATGCTGAGAATTGATAATGCTCTGAACCTGCAAGAAATCTGAGGTGTATTCTGCAACTGTGTCAGATAGGGACATGCAGGTATGCCTCCTTGAGGTCTAGAGTTACCAGCCAAGACCCCTTGCCCAGCATGGGAAGGAGCTGCTGTAGGGTCAGCATTTTGAATTTTGGCACAATGAGATAAGTATTCAGTGCGGACAAATCGAGAATAGGCCTCCATTGTTTTTCTTTTCTTGGGACAAGGAATAGTCTGGAATAAAATCCTTGGCCTTGTTCTGCGAGAGGAACCTTTTCTATAGCTTTCATTTGCAATAGGTTGGCAATCTGTTTTAAAGCCTCTGCCCTCTGATTTGGTGGCAGGTTTGGCATTCCCTTTCTTTCTGGTAATGTATGGAAATGGAACCTGTATCCTTTGTCTATTATTTGCAGTCTCCATTTGTCCCTTGTAATACTTTGCCAATTTTTTGAGAATAAAGACAGCTTTCCGCCCAAAGGTGCTTCTAATTGAGCCCTGGTCGGCAGGGTCAAGGTGAAGTCATTGAGTCTGTCCTTGTGCAGCAGTTGTTGGACCTGCACTACCTCTCTGGTTAGGAGGCTGCCATTGACGTCCTCCGTAGGAGCCTCTAGCTTGCCCTCTACCTCTGGCACGCCTGTTCTTGCCTCTTTGAAATCTCTCTTCTGGAAAGGACCAATTCTTAGAAGGCCAATTTCTGCTGAATCTTGGTGGTTGTACCTGGAGGAAATCTTTGACTGTTTGTACAGATTTTGCCTTTTCCTCAAATTTCTTTAAGACCTCTTGAGCAGTGGAGCCAAATAACTTTTGCTTTTCCAGTGGAGCATCCAGAAGCTTAGCCTTAACATGATCTGGCAGAGATTGTTCCTTCAGCCAGGCATGTCTACGTATGACTGCACCTGTCATTGTTGACCTACTTGAAGCTTCCAATGCATCATAACCACACTGCAAGAAATGGTTGCTAACCTGTTGTGAATTATGTACCAGATCTAGGGGTTCAGGCGAAGACCGTTTTTTGGTACTGTATCATATGAAATTGACAATTTAAAGCCCTCAGACAGAGTGGAAGAAGTGTACACTTTTTTACCCCATCTCTCTAAAGCCCTGGACTCCCTTTCAGAGGGGAGTGGATTTTTAGAAGTGGCAGCTGCAACCCCTTTGGGACCCTGGGAAATAGTTTCTGGGTCAGCAGAGTGGGCCTTGTAAAGGAAATGATGCGAGTCCGGGACCCTGTAGTACCTATCTGGTTTAACAGGAGCCGGAGGAAGGGTGTCAGGGGTAGTGCTAGACTCAGAATACACATCAATGACACTTAAAACAGGAGGAATAGCCAAAGGTCTATGCTGAGGTAAAAGAAAAGTCCTTAATCTCTTCCTGGAATTGGAGAATTCCTGGCCCTGCCATTGGAAATGCTCTCTCATGGAGTGAAGGGTCTCCCCAAAGGATAGCTCTTCAGGAGGGGAGGCAGAGGGAATAGATTCCTCTGCATCAGAATCCTCGTAGGCCGTGAAGGCCTCCTCCTGGTAGTCTGATAGAGCAGACCCATCAGAGGCCTCTTCAGAGGACTGAAGTTCAACAGACTCAACCCTGGGCCTTTTGTCTAGTGGGGGTTGAGAGCCCCTGTCCGGATGAGGCGGAGAGCCCCTAAATTAAGGAAATAAGGTCCTCAGCCAAACTTAGTATCTGAGAACCTGTAGTGGATCCCTGAGAAATAGACTTGGGAGGCAGAATCCGGTTGACCGAAGGGCTGCCTGAAGCAGGACAACCCATATGTTAGGACTGCAGATGCATCCTTGAAGGACATCCTGTAGTGGATCCCTGAGAAATAGACTTGGGAGGCAGAGTTTTTTGTTGCTTAGCAGCTTTAGCCCTAGTGAAAGCTTTTATGGACATGGATGCAGGGGGCCTGGCTGCCTCACGTGCTGGAGTAGTTTTGTCTAAGGGAATGGTGTCGGTAGGTTCCTGAACACAGATTTCCGAGGGTAATTCTATAACAGACGCAGAAAAGGCCTCCGGGACAGAGGCTGTCGGTTGAGCGGTTTCTACGGACGGAAGTACCAAGGACTCTGTTTCAGCAGAGACACTCGCGGCAGGCCTAGGAGCGGTTTCAGACGAAACCACGGTCCGAGAGTGTCGGTCCTTGTCCTTCCGTTTCTTGGTTAAATGAGAAGTCGGAGTCTCCGACGGCATTTTATAAGAGAAAGTAGCCCCAAAAAATTCCTCTGCAAACTCCGACCGACGCCTAAGAGTGCGTCGATTAAAGGAGGCACAGGCAGTACAGGCAGAGACGTTGTGGTCTGGGCCTAGGCAGGGGAGGCAGTAGGAATGGAAATCCTTATGAGGTATTTGTTTCCCACAAGTCAAGCAATTATTAACTTTAAGCGTTTGATCTGACATCGGCTTGAGGCAAGAGATTCCCCAACGGGGTACTTAGCTTTTTGAAGTCTTCGGTAGCTGAAGTTACAGGAGCTGGCCGACTGGCACTTGCGAACTGCTTCTGCTTCAGGCACCACGCGGCAAGAAAGACCGAGGAAGATGGCGTCGGCTGACACTTATACCCCAGGCGCTATGACGTCGGGGAAGGGGCGACATCAGCCGATGCCGGACCCAGACTTTGGAATCCGGCCGACCGAAGGGCTGCCTGAGGCAGGACAACCCATATGCAAGGACTGCAGATGCATCCTTGAAGGACAGAGCCTCTGTATTCCTCTGCCTGCCAAGAGCCAAGTCAGTAGTGATAAGGTTATATCAAAGGGGAATAATGTGGTAAAGTAGGCTTGACCGGAGAAAATCAGGCCACCCCTCTCCTTGGGCTAATGTTCAGTGATACAGACTAGACAACAACCAAGGCAGATAGATGAAGGCGATGGTCAACCATAAATAGTCCACATTAACAAACTGCCTAGATGGATAGAAACTATAGTGAAAGTATTCAAGATGAGGATAAAGCTGACAGTCTGGTGCAGTGAGGTGTGGAACACTGCAGTAGTCTCCCTTATATTAATATTCCAAAACAGCAAGGGCAGCAGGATTACTGCAGTTGGACAGTGGACGACTGTCCACTGCAAGAGATTGGAAAATGGGAAGATAAATGTAAGGAGTAAGACTTCAGCCTACAAGGGACAGACATGCTAAAAATTATCTGGAAAGGTATATGATGATGATGGTGCCATTAAGCAGAGGTAGGATGGCAATACAAAGGAAGTTAAAAAACATGGATGAAAAAAAAAAAATGCAAGTTCAAAATGGTGAAAAGTTAAAGATGGAAATGTTAGAGGCCTGGGAAGGAATGGCACTGCAGACAGAGGGAAAACTGATGTTCATGTTACAGTGTAAAATAGAACATGGTTACTTTGGAACAAAGCATTGGCTGGGCAGGATCAAACAGGGCCTGGCATTACACAAGATATGGGATAAACAATGCAGGCTATCCAAGGACCAAACAGCAAGAAATTCCTTCACTGAATGGACTTCAATGGTTAGAAACATGTACACATTTACCGCTTTTGTCTAATCTAGACCTCATCAGCACCTGCAGCAACTCAAACTGCACACACAAAATGCAAAAACTCTATGGAGTATACTTAAGGAATGACAATTCTTACATAAATTCATTATAAACCATCATAAAAAGTAAAACTGTTGATAAATGCAGAGGCATACTAGTGCGGTCATGTGTAAACCAGAGCTGGATCCTTAATGTTATTCCTTAAGGATGCCCCTCAGAGTCCCCGCGTACATTGACACACCCTGTTGCTTACGCACGTAATTTAAATGCAACACTTGCTCCATAGAGACTAGAACTGGATATGTGCATAAACAAAATGCCCGAGCTAGTGATGGCAGGTTAGTTCATTTCCTCAGGCTCAAACCCTGTACCTTGGGTGCTGGAAACAAGAGCCTGAATTCTCCACACCAATCACCAAAAACAGCTTCAGTGCATTTTCAAGGAATTGTGAGCTTCAAGGGAACAGAAGTTTACTGCTGCTCATGCTAAGTCTATATTTAATGTGCAACGGTTTCGCTTAGCAGTCATAGCACAAGTAGCACATTTGCTTTTGATGCAGAAGGCTGTGGGGTTCTCCTCCCACAGCATACTAATGGATTGCTGGTACTGTGTTGTACTTTGAGGGGGAAGGGTGCTGCAGAGCCCTGTGTATCCCTCCTTTGGATGAGATCCTTGCCTAGTAGACATGAACCTGTTGTTGGTTTGCCATCTATTCCCTATTGTAATATTTCCAACTTACTATTTTTTTTTTTTTTTTTTAATAAATGTAACATAAGCAGTTTATTCTTCAAGGGCTGCAGGCACTGAACTGTCAGATGAAACTGTGAAATATAAAGTTGTTTGCTATCTGCAATCTCTTCGTTATAAATCTTTAATGTGGAACTATTCAGATGACTTACTCCTGCAGAGACTGCATTTTGGACACTACTGGTAGACTGACCAAAGTTTGAGTGGCCTTTCATGGTTGAACTGTTCTGAAATGGGCAATTTTGTTATGGCTTATACTGCTTACTGGAAAAATGTTCAAAACCACAAATTTAAAGCACTAAGTAGTGCTGTATTATAAAGAATATAATTTAATACAATCAGGACAGTGAATCAAAGAACATGTATGTATGCATGGTGCTAAAAATCTGTGCAATGGTCCTATGGTTTGAAAACACCCTAAAAAAGGTAAATTTTATCCACCTCTGGTCAGATACATATTCTTTGAATGACAGTTTCAATGTCATTTCAATGAATGGAAGTTTCAAATGCAAAGTTTACTGCTAATGCCAAGACTGCTTTCATTGTGAGACTACTTTTAAGCAAATGTTCAGTGGTTGTGCTAAAAAAAATTGAAATAAAATTTAAAATTAATCTAAGTAGCTGTAATCACTGTAGATGTTTGAACAGTGTTTATGGTAAATGGGGGGGGGGGGCAAATAATGTAACACTGGAATCGCGGTGGGGTGGGGATACATTACCCTGCCTAGTGCCACACTACCATGGTCCAGCTTTGAAAAACATTTTCTTCCTCTTGCATGTGTCTGCATCCACCTGTGAAAAGTGGCACAAAACTGGAGGAAAATCAAGAGAACTACAGACAAGACTGGAGAGAACAGTGTTTATTTTTAAAATTAACAGCAGCCTTCTAGTTGTACCTTAGTAAAGTGCAGTAGAGAGTTTTGACGTGGATTTTTTTCATAGGTGTTTACTAGGCTGACCACAAGGGCCTTTTTAAGCATAGGCATGCATCCTACATCCAACATTCTGATACCCTTTAAGTGTAAGCATATACTTTGGAGATTAAACATTTACAAGCAAGGGCCTGGGAGGTGAATCACAACAAGCTGCTCGTATCCATTAGAGACGGGTACCAAACCAGCCATGACTTTCCTTTTCCCCATCTAAGTTACACAAATTGAATTAGGGAGGAACTCTGCTTCACATGGATGGGGAGCCTGTACCAAAGAAGGGGTACTCTGGGATACATACCTGTCTCTACAGCAGGTCCTACTTACATCACAAGCAAGGTTTAAATATAAACAGTCAGTTCTGGTGCTGTTTGTTTTGCAGATATGCAGAAGGTCCAGAGTGGGATCTGACAATGCCTTGTATACCAGGCATAGCCCCCCCCTGCCAGTAGGAGCCTTGACATGGTCTGCACAGGACATATTACTTATGCCATGTATTCATTAAGTGAGGAATATCTTTGGATGCTGGAATTGTTGGCTATGCCTGGTTAGGTACATGCCAAAGGGAGCACTGTACTCAATGATATGTCTGATGAATGCCAAATAGTGGAGCAAATGACTTCTTAGGACCAAGATGCTACACCTTTATTCATTCTATGTGGTGCAGCTTTATTCCTCATTACTGTAAACATCAGATGGTCAAAGGCTAAGGTTACTGTCAGTGTCCCCAAGTTCCTGACTACAGGCTCAGCTCTTAGAGGTGTACTGTCAATGATAGTATCCTTTGGGAAGTCATCCACTGCTGGTAACTTATGCATTTCTTGGCTTTTAGTTTTAGTCCATGGCTTTGACATCCGTTAATTTGTCTGAGTTGGCCCTTCCTGGAGAATATCTGTGCTGGTGGGGGATTCAATGACAGCTTCTAATTTGCAATTATCCTCATTTACTCAGCCAGAGGCCACTGACATTGGCCTTGACTTCACAGAAGAAAATGCCAAAGAGGAGCAGTCCAAGGATCGATCCCAAAGGCTTGTGACTGGCCTCTGAAGAGGCAGACTTCCCATTTCCAACTTCCTGGGTCCTGTCTGAGCCAGCTGGCTATCCACTGGTAACAAGGGTTTTGTACCAAACCTCTTCGGTCAATGATACCAGAGTGGGGTAAGTGTGTCAAATGCCTTGGCCAGGTCAAGGTAGGCAGTGTGAATCATTCTGCCCTCATCCATTGCTTTGGTGAACTTCTCAAAGAAATCCACCAGGCTAAGTCTGCATGACCTACCCTTGACAAAAATAAACTGGGTTAGTTCCAGTGTCCGGGGGTTTCCTACGTCATTACTGATAATTTTCCATAACGCTCTTCATGGTTTTGCATAGGAGACTAGTGAGAGTTCTGGACCTGTAGAAGGCATGCCCATCTTTGTGCAGAGGAATGATTACTGCTGTTCTCCACTTATGAGGCATGAAGCTCGTTTGGAGGCTACAGTTAAGTAGCAATTCCAGACTGCTTGACAGGTCAAGATTCATGCTATTTAGAAGACATCCTGGGATACTGCCTGGGTCCACTGATGCAGTGTTTTTGGCCTTGGAGCATTAAGTACCTGTTCTCTAGTAATAGCAGTAGGAGCTGTATTTGATGGTATTTCCTGAGGGAAGTTTGGGGGGGGGGGGGGTTGGAGCCGAATTTGTCAGCCAGTTCTGTCTCTTCTGGTTCAGTATAGGTGGCTCCATTAACAATGGGCTCTGCACACTGGACCTATAACTTGCAAAGTGGTATGGGATTTTGCCTACGGTGATTTGAACGTGGATAAGCTCAAGTAAATAGTCTTGTTTGATCAGCCCTAAGGTATAGTTTTGATGTTAAGTGGAGACACCTCACCCTTTAGTCTGTGTGTAGCAACCGATCTAAATGTGTGCAAGGCATTATAGCCTTGCACTGTCAGTGTGCTACCTACAGTTTTAAGCCATGCCCCAGTAACTGCACAGATGTCAGCATTCTCTAAATGAGGAAAGCTTGTAAGGAGTGGATTTTTTTTTGTCCTGGCATTGAGGAGCAACACCTTTAGATTTTCTTGATTTTGATTTGCTATGTCAGAAGTACTTTCAGTTTGGCACTGCTTAAAAAGACACCATGGGGAGGACAATATTTTAGCTAATATTCAAAAGACTAGAGGGAAGAGGTACAGACCATCCCTGGCAAAGTAGCATGGTCTGTTGACTATCTCCTTCCATGCTGACATTATTGCACCCTCTTAGTACGAGGCCACAAACTATGTCTGTCAGTAATCTTTTGTTCATACTATAGCATCATCCCAGGAGAAAATAAAATGCTGCTCAATGCTAGGCTCATGCCTTCCTGGGACACATTACAAGAGCCCAATGATGTCTGTGTCTATATAATCTAGGGAGGTACTTCTCAGGTCATTTACAGCCACATGGAGTATGAATCATACTGGCATTCATGGTCCGATAACCAGTGTAAAAAAGTGGCAGATCCTGGCCCTGATAAGCAACTGACCAGGACTTTCTCCTTATACAGCCTGGTGAGAAGACCGTGCATCTCACAAAAGAGCCTCCAGTGACCAGAATGTTGGACTGTGTGGTGGCTTGCCTTATGGGCTTATAAGTAGAGGCGCCATGGGATGAGGTTGCATGTGCTGATGTGGGCAAGAGTGCATTTGGGGCAACTGAGGGTAATTGTTATATGCACTTCTAGGAGATTTTTGGGGTTTAGGAAGGTTACATTTTAGTGCCTCAGCATGTGTGCCAGTCTGATTTGAAACTTGTAGGATGAGTGCAGCATGTGTACTACAGACAACCTAACAGACATTAAGAGTGCTTCTATGTGAGAGCTTTGCCTCGAGTGACATTGTGTAAACACATCACTCACATATCAGTTTGAGAATTAACTGGTTGTCAGTAAACATGATGCAATTTCTACATTGCCTCAGGATGTCCATATCCAAGCTGTTAATGGCGATAGCAGGAAAGTTCATATCCATGGCAAAAGTTTTTTTTTTCTATTTATCATACAGTTGTAGTGAGAATACAAAGTAATGTCAGGTCTGGTTTGCAACTGTAGGGGCAGTGTTTGTCATTACACACTAGCTGTCTTGTGTACAACCAGGTACTGATGAAATTTCAAGGGAGCTTTCAGGACAAATGTCAACTCAAGGTGTCTGCATCTATACACGGCACTACCAGACACTTGAGAGGAAACTAACGAGTAGACCCTGATGATTTATGGATAAAGTATTCAGGCAGATATTTTGCAGCAAATCAAGCAGTACTTAAAAGAAAATAAATAGCGTCAAGAATGGAGAGAGGAATTCACCTGAAATGCTACCGTCTAGCTACTAGTTCTGGTCACACCACAGCTTCATGCTACTGGGATACAACGCTCCTTTGCTTCTCTCACCAAAGGAAAAACAGTAGCACCAATCCCAAGATGAGAAGCAGGCCACAGGCCCTTTGGTGATCAACAGTGTTGTCCCGCATGATGCAAGGGTCTGTAGGCTTGCTGTAGTCTTTTCCTGGTAAAGGCCTTGAATAGCAACCAGACCACTCAGGAAGGTCACTCACTGCTCAATCAGCAAGTCAGGAATTGCTGCCCTATACTACCACTCTCACCAGGAGCAAAATATACAAGCACAAATTCCAAGCTGACACCAACAAAGCAGTTAAGCCTTCCAGTGATCAGCAGTCTCCAGAAAATGTCCGCATGTTCCTTCTCACCAGGACAGAAACAAAAAACACTAATCCTAAGAGGACAAAAAAAAGCACTAATCCCAAGAGGACTACTAACAGACAGAATCTGGGCTCTCCAATAACTGAGTAGATGTTACTGATTTTAAAGGCAAGATGGGAAAAAAAAAAAGAGTTAATATCTTAAGGGCTTCAGTGCACACTAAGCAGTTATATTTGAAGAGGGGATAACTTAAGCCATTAATTTTAGGAGAGCAAGAGACTGGAAGGAGGCGGTCACTTTGTATTTTAGATATTTTTTGTGCGTTTTCATTGTACTCTTCTGCCCTCTGTTTTGTTGTGGTGGGTAGCCAGCTGGGCTGTGGATTAAAGTAACTTGCCCTTTCACTTGCTAAGATTAAATTCTGCTATTATAGCTAGCAAGTGAATCCTTTTGGGGGGGGGGGGTGGCCATCTATGATGTGGGTGAATGTAGCTTGTCCTTTTCACATGGTCAGTTTAAATTCTACTCTTAAGGTGCATTGGTGTGAATAAATCTGAATATGTATGCTTTTGGGGCGTAATGGTAGTAAAGTACAGTTGTGTACACTTACCATAAATGTAGAGGTTAGAGTGTATTCACCGTTGCAGTCATCACACTTTGGTTATCCTGCCAGGGGTAGCCCTCAGTCGGCCTGAATACCAGAGGCTTAGTATTTCTGTGTCGGTTGCTATTGCTTCAGGCCTGACATCGGTTCAGAGGTATAAAAACAGGCAGCTGTCACTGCATCAGTTTTTATTGCCCAAAATGTCAGGTGCCCCAAAAGAGGGAGCCAAGTTATGTTGGAAAAACACCACCAGTAAAAAGTAAATACCAACAGCACTGTAAGGAGTGAGGAAGAGAGAGAAAGAGACAAGGGGGCTTGGAAGATGGGAAAAGTACAGTGTACACTTACCATAAATATAGATGTTAGAGTGTATTCACTGTTGCAGTCATTACATTTGGGTAATCCTGCTGGCAGGTTGCCCTCAGTCGGCCGGAATTCCAGAATCCCGGGCCCTGCGGTCACTGTCGCCCCTTCCCTGAAGTCAGGTCATCGGGGGTAGATGTCAGGTGCCCTCTAAAAGGGTAGCCAAAATTTATATAGATATATATAGATATATAGATATATATAAATACATGCACCAATATAAATTTTACCTTCCTCTACAAGCAAATACACCACATAGGTTGTATAAATCGAAGTAGGAAAGATAGGTTCCATCAGAAGAAAGGGGGATGGCGGGTAGGTAACCTGGACTGCAACAGTGAATACACTCTAACATCTACATTTATGGTAAGTGTACACAACTGTACTATGTTCTTCATGTTTCACTGTTGCAGTCATTACATTTGGGTAGAGCCCCAAAGCTATGGTTGGGAGGCTGGAGCTAAACAGCATTAGGAGCGGCTGTGAGGCCCTGCAAAACTGCAGTGGCAGAGCCTGCCCTGGATTTAGAGTAGAGTGGCAGATGACAGTGCTTTGTAAAGGTGTGCACTGAACTCAGAGTAGCAGCCTCTAAAATGTCCTTCGTTGGTACTCCCCTGAGAAAGGCTGAAGTGGCTGCAGCTCTGGTTGAATGTGGCCTAATGCCCTTGGGCACTGGCTTGCCATGGTGTAAGTAGCAGAAATGAATGCAGTGGCCTATCCACTTTGAAATAGCCTGCTTTGACATGGCCTTTCCTTGTGATCCTGCAGCATATGCCACTAGTAATTGCTCTTTCTGAAAACTTTGGTTCTATCCAAGTAGAATCTAAGCTGTGTACGTCCAAATAATGCAGCATTCTCTCCCCCTTGTTCTGTGGATTTGGATAAAAAGTTGGTAGATGAATAGTTTGGTTAAGAGCCATACTGGACACCACCTTAGGCATAAATGTTGGGTTTGTCCTCAGAGACCCTGTCTGGATAAAAAAATAAAAAGGTTCCACGGCCATGAGTGCCTGCAGCTCTGAAACTCGTCTTGCAGAAGTTATTGCTAGGAGCAGAGTTGTTTGCCAACATAAAAACTTTATATCAGCAGTAGCAGCTGGCTCAAAAGAAGCAGGGTGAGTTTTTCCAAGACATAGTTGAGGTCCCATGCTGGCATTGATGATCTCCTTGGAGGCCTTACGTTTTTGGCTCCTCTGAGGTACTGCTTTAATAAGGGACGAGAAAAGATTGGTGGCTCTGTAATGAGCCGAAATGGCAGAGGCATGAATTTTAATAGATGAAAAAGATAGGTCTTTGTCCAGCATCTCAGTTAAGTATTGCAAAACCTGAGGAATATTTGGCACAGCCGTATCAGTTCTTAGTGCCTCGTTCCAAGCACAGAATCTCTTCCATTTTCCAGCATAAGATTTTCTAGTACTAGGCCTTCTGGCTTCCAAAATGACATCCATCACAGCTTTACTGAGAGGTGTGTTTTGTATGACTACATTATCCGCCATGCTGCCAGGTTTAAAGTCCTGAGTTGACTGTGCAGGATTTGATGGTTTTGCTGGGACAGCAGATGAGGTATTTGAGGTAAGGTCCAAGCTGGACATTGAGACAAGTTCCTTAGTATTGGATACCAGTACTGGCGGGGCCAGTCTGGGGCAATTAGTATCATCTTTGGCTTCTTCTGTCTGACCTTTAGGAGTACCTTGGGGAGGAGAAGCAGTGGGGGAAAGGCATATACTGATAGGGCGTCCACTTTCCATGCTTGTCTGATAAATCCTTGTGCAGAATCTTTTTAGTTGGTAGTTGTGAGGGGAGGCGAATAGATCTATGTCCGGGCATCCCCATTTCCTTGTTATGCTGAAGACTTGTGGATCCAGCTGCCACTCATGGGGATCCATGAGGTTTCTGCTTAGTTCGTCTGCTAGAGTATTTCCTTCCTGGCAGGAATTGTGCCTGCAGATGTACTTGGTAAGTCAATGCTGTGTCCCACAAAGTCATGGTTAGTCTGCAAAGGGGGTAAGAATGTGTGCCCCCCCTGCTTGTTTATATACCACATGACCGTGGTGTTGTCTATCAGTAGTTGTCCCGGATGAAGTAAGTCCTTGAAGGCTGTCAGGGCATTCTGAACAGCTAGCATCTCTTTTTGATTGATATGTAGATGCAATTGGTTTGAGGTCCATGTGCCCTGAATGCATCTTCCTGCCATGTGGGCCCCTCAGGCATAATCTGACGCAGCCGTTGTTGGTGTCTGCCTGGCAGGGGGTAATGTAAATGGCTGTCCCTTGTTTTGGTGACAAGCCTTTGCCCACCATCGAAACTCTTGTTGCAGGCAGGGAATGAGAGTAATCAGTTTCCAGGCTGTGGCAATGTTGAGTACAAACACTTTAAGTACCACGAAGTTTCCTCATATGCAGTCTTGCATATGGAATTAGCAGGATGCCATGAAGTCCAAAGCCTGCAGAATTTTTCTTGCAGATAACTGGGCCTTTGGTTCCAACATTTTGAAATAGGTAGTCAGTTGCCTTAGTTTGTCTGGCATGAGATATGCCATCTGGGCAGTTGTATTTAAGCTTGCACCCAGGAATATTATCTCTTGAGAGGGTACTAGTAAACGCCAGATGCCGGTGAAGAATGTCCTTGTTCTCTGCTCGAATTAGACAGTCGTCCAAGTAAGGATATATTTGTATTCCTCTGTCTACAAAATGCAATTACTGGTGCCTGGCACATTGTAAAGTCCCTGGGCGCAGTAGATAAGCCAAAGGGCAGTACAGAGAATTGGTAGTGCATTGAGCCAGCCTTGAATCTGAGGTATATTCTGCATATCTGCATATCTGTCTGATCGGGAAATGCAGGTATGCCTCTTTTAGGTCTAAAGTCACAAGCCAAGCATTCTTGCCCAGCATGGGCAGAAGCTGCTGCAATGTCAACAACCTGAATTTTGGTATATCCAGGAATGTGTTCAGAAAAAATAGGTCCAGTATTGGCCTCCAGGCCTCGTCCTTTCTGGGTACCAAAAACAGCTGAGTAAAATGCTTGTCTCTGCTCTTGCTGTGGTACTTGTTGAATAGCCCCCATGTCCATGAAGAATGAGACTTATTTTTGTGCCTCTGCCCATTGATTTTTTTGGCAGATCTGGCCAGCCATTTGCCTTTGGCAGGGTATAGAAATGGAACTTGTAGCCTTGTGACACGATATTTAGAACCCACTTGTCCTGGGTTATGATGTGCCAATTGAGAAAAAAGTGCTAATTTTCCCCCTAAGGGTGCTGCCAGGAGATAAGTGCTTGGTGCAGGCATGGGGAAGTCATTGGGACAGTTTCCTGGATGGTTGTGATTTTTCTTGTCCAACTTTGGAGGTAGAAGCAGCCCATTGTTTAGACCTGTATGAACCTTGCGCCTGGGATCTGCCCCTTTGAGGTCTGACACAGGAAAGGACCAATTCTTTGTTGACCAGTGTCTACTAAACTGAGGTGGCTGTACTTGTAAAAAATCTTTGACAGTTTGCATAGATTTAGCTTTGTCCTCCATTTTCTTTAACACCCCTTCTGCCTTAACACCAAACAAAGTATCATGCTGTAAAGGTGCATCTAGTAATTTAACTTCAACATGATCAGGCAAATTCTGTTC